>NC_051233.1:20611738-20694238 GCF_015220715.1 Pygocentrus nattereri
TTAAAGGAAAAACAAAGCATATGAATTACAAGATTTAATATTACTATATCTGTGATTTATGTTCAAAAGCAAACAAGTTTTACCAGTTTAGTCTGCATTGATACATGAAGAATAGGTGCCAACTATGGGCTTCTTTAAGCTATTTAGCACCAAGAGTGATTTTGTAAATGTATCTTACACCTACACAGGGATAGCAGGACTACCCAAACACTTTTCTTTAGATTCAAGGAGAGGTAAGTATAAGCTTTGGAGTGTAGGCATTTGCCCACTAACTTTGGGTATCTCAGGGCAAAAAGGGATTTACAAAGTTCAAGAAGTAAAAGCTACTACTAATAGCCAGTACTTCCTCTATTGCAGCTGTTTAATCTGATTCTGTTAACAATGTAATATGGTGACTCTTAACTGATCAAGTTATTCAAAAGCTGGTTTCAAATACACACTTCAGTCCACAATTATATTTACATTTTATGTATTTATATACACAGTACTGTGCAAAAGTCAGAGACCATTCTTTTCATTCATTTATTGAACTGAATTTTCAAAACAGCCATTTTGCGCAATATATTTACATGTTTGTACATTTAGTTCAGGTGTAAGGGATTGGTAAGTGTGTATTTGATGCAGCATGTAGTGGTATCAGGTGTGTTTGTCTTCCTCAAATAAATGTTTCATGGAGTAACGAGACCATTTCTGACATTAAAGTCTCCATCAGTCTGTTGCCCAGTTTCTGGGCAGCTAAGACGTTCATATTTACTTTATGAAACATTTGTTATGAGGCTTCCTTCTTTAATAGACTGGTTTGGGAATTGAATGAAAGAAAGATTCAGATGCTCCTGGTTCAAGTTCAATTTCTGCTTTAGGTGATGAATTGGGAAGGTCCAGAACGCAGCAACCATCATATAACGAGTAAGCGAATGTCACATGTAAAGTGTAGTAATACATTTTTGGTAGCCTTTTGTTTCCCCCTACTGGAATAACATTTATGGAATGGCACCTTTTCAAATAATATAATTAAATGATAATATACATATTGATTTCTTAACTTTAATATGAATTATTTTTCAATAATTAATATGAAATCATCAAGATCAAGTTATATCAAGTAAGAAACTCTTGCGGTTCCAGTATTGATAATCATCTGCCCCCTTGGTTTTTTTTTTTTTTTTTTTTTTTTTTTTTTTTAATGTACTAGTAGGTTGGCGAATAATGACTTGCTTTCTCTGGACCCTTTTGGCCCTAGTGCTGGTGGCTCCACCTCCTCTGGATCTTCTTCAGCAGGTAAGATCTCTCAGTAGCTAACTCCACTTTTAACTCCTTTTTTCCTTTTTCCTGCTACAGCATAACAAGAACAATTTCAGCCTTAGCCCTGGCAGCCAAGAGCACACATGACTAATGCCATCATGAAATAAAAAAAAAAAACATTTCATAAAATTTTATATCAGCAGGCTAAACACAAAGGTAATTTTAAAAATTGAAACTGTTAGCTTATGGTGCGTTTCAGTCAGAGTGAGGCCTGTGCCAGCAACAGTATCTACAACTAGTATCTGCAACTAGTAACTACAATAAGCAGTCAAACCAGTTTCTGGAGGAGGGGATTTACTTTTAACTTGAGATAATGCTGCAACTTTAACAGTCAGTGCTTTGCTTCTGCATTGGCTTTAGACTTAGGGCCAGTCCTAAAAGAAGAAAATTTGCTGTTATTATTATTATTGTTATTATTATTATTATCTCTGTAATAACTCATATTGATGCCACTGTTAAAGTCCAGAAACATCAGCAGATGTGCTTACAGAGGTACTACTACTGCTAATAATAATAGCGACACCTTTTTTATGCTGTAATTTTGAAATGGACCCTAACTGTAAAGTGAAAGCAGGAGTAAACACAGTGATGGTATGAGTTGAAGCTTACTCTTTGTGAAATAAATTTAAAAAAATAATAGTTGCACAGTGGTTGTAGTTCATCACTTTTAATTTGGCCATGAAACTGTAATTAATTACTAAAAAAGAACACAATTTTGAATGAATACACAGTTTTTTTGTCTGATGCTTTGTACTTGGCCTGATTGTATGAGATCTAAGACATGACTGTGTGTTTCTGAAATCTGAAATATCATGTTGTGGTCTGAGGATGTGCTACAATATACATCATTCCATGTAAGTGGCTTTTTGTAGATATGATTTGCATGCCACAGTAACCCTGTAAAGTCAGTAAATAAAAAATTTAAATGCAGTGAATGAGCTTTTATCATTACTGGGGGCTGTTGACTTATATATTGTATTTTTGTTTTGTAAGGATTATGTAGGGTTGTTTCTTAATGTTACCAAGAGCTGTGCCTCAAAGGTTTTGACAAAATATTTTTTTTTTCCTTAAATAAAAGCCAGACTAGTCCTCAAATAGTCCCTGCAAAGGGGTTACTCACACATACTACTGTACATATAGATAGTAACTCATTCTCTCCCCTCCTCCAACCCTCAGCCTCTGCAAGGCTTGTCTTAGTGCTGACCTTATCCATTATTAATGCTGTGTACAGGCTGGTGAAAGTGTCTGGGCTTTTCCTGTCCACAACATTTGCCTCTAGAGAGCTTGCTCTGGCTGCTGTTGTCACGGAAACCCCCTTATTTCCCCCACACCACCTCTACAATTGATTTTTTTTTTTTTTTTTTTTACGTTTTAAGATTTATTGTTTATTTTTGTTTGCTTCTTTTTATTTGGACCTGTTTTCTCTCAGTTGCTCTGCCTTTGTTTTTGCTTTGTATACAAAAGGTCTGAGCAGTCTGAGGTATTGAACTTGACTGTTGAAATGAAGCGTAATTCCTCCTCCTGGGAATTCCACGCATTCATTCTACATCTCGCAGAGTAGGTCAGGGGTAGTATGGTCATAGTCAATTGGTTTGCGCATATATGTATACGCACTCTTATTGAAAATGTGTTTTTAAACTATTTGAAAAGATCATGTCATTATAATATATTGTTACATTTTAGGTAATAAGCGTACTGGCAAATATGGTAGCTTGCTATTTAGCCTAGATAGTTGCTTAAGAGAGACATAAAATGACAAACACTGTTAAATCTTAAATGGTGGTTATTATAATTGTTCCAGCTGTCTCTCAAGCAGGTGGGAAATGAGCAACGATTAGAACCATTAGTTCAGTTGGTTCGTGTTTGGTTCAGTTGTTGTTTTTGAATGTGCAGTGCATTGCAAGTACCTCTATATTAAACCCTGCAAAGAAATGTGTGACTTGTGCAAGTGCATAATTTTATGACAGAAATGAACCACAACAAAGTTATTGAACCTGGGAAGATTTTTTCCCCCCAGTCTCATTGTTAAAAAAGTCCCAGTATTAGTACAAAATCCTGTTGTACCAGAGCAGCACTACCTGCGCAATCCACTTGCAAGTTAGTTCTGCGCTGTTGTGACGTCATGCTAATTTGTTCTATGTTTATTTTTGTTCCCCCCCCTACCTCATACATAGGCCACATAGGTTCTCAAAAGTTTTCATTTCTTCAATACAAAACTTGACAAAAGCGCATATCGAACACATTTGCACAGTGCAAAATATGCATCACATTTCATTTGATTTTTTTTTTTTTTTTTTTTTTTTGTGAATAAACTGAAATGGACAAAGTGCACCAGCAAAATGCTAATGCTGCATTTAAAAAGACTATAAAAACTGAGTGCAGTGGTTATGGTTTACTTTATCAGATAATAATAATCATATTACCCACCATTTTTTTAGTATGCAGTCACATGCAAATGTTTTGATGATTTTCCTAAGTCAAAGCAATAAGTTAACACATGCTCTACAGAAAACCCACTTCTGCAAATTTTAATGCACAGTTACTATGTATTTGTTGAATTTAACATTTTGGAATAAACAACAAACTTGTGCAGAAGTTGTAGCACGTGGTTTTGTTTGGCCTTTTTTCTTCCTAATATGTTAAACTTGACAAATAAATAAAAATTGTGCAATAATATTTGCAGAAAAATGTCATATTTGTTTGATTACTGTAGAGCATTTAACATGTAATTTGCATACATACATACACACATACATACATACATACATACATACATGCATACATATATAAGGCAGACAACTTGACAAAGACTTAATGTAAATAGATGTTTGCTGTGGATTGTTTATCATTTTACTCACTTCTTTTTTGTTTGCTGGAGAGCAGTGTTTAGCAGTTAGTGTGCAGTATTCTCATGAACGGTCTGTTCAGCACAGTTTAGTAGGCAAGAGCTAAGCTGTCTGTCTAGCTGTGACCTTGGCTACAAGGGCCAATCATAATCCAGACTTAATTGGCACCTCCGGAGGTCAGAGGGCGGAGCTTGGGGACCTTATGTCGCAGACATTGTCAAACATGATCTTGTTAATGTGATGACCTAGCATGGAGAGCAAAAAGAGCAGCAGTGAGATCGGAGGAGTGAGGAGATAGCAGGCTTTCTGATTCTGATTTTCCTGACCTTTTGTCTCAGATTCAGGTTTTCTGTAATGAACTTGCCAGTTTGACCTTAAGTAGTGTGTTTGAAGTGTATTGCTTATATCCAACTGATGTATTAGACACATGATGTTTGGAACTGGGGCCTCAGTTTGAAGCAACAGAGCATGCTATGTTATAGCTTGATTTAGCTTGCAGATGCAGTAGGCTTGATTCAGTTACATGAAGTTGTCATTCTTATTTACATTAGGTTGTTGTTTCCCTTAAAGTTGTCCTCTTCATTTAGTGTAAAATGTTAGTGTTGGATTGGACATGATAGTACCGTATGTCTTTATGCCGCATGCACATGTTTGAAAATAAGGTATTTATCTTAAATGCAAAATCAACATTTAAGACAACTAATAAAGACATGATAACAATAGTAGATAATTAATTTATGTCCTCAGAGGACACATTTTTCACCAAGTTTTAATGGAGATCTCTTTGAATTCTCTTTCAAGTTACTCACAATCATCAGATTCGTCCGCTTGGGGATGGGGTCCAAGCACAACCGATTTTGCATTCAATTACACATTGACACCAAAGGTTTCCAGATCCCCAAAACTTGCATATTACAGAGATATTGTAAAGCCCATGGTAATTGTTGTCTGTCATGCAATTAGTGAACTGTTGTCACTAATTGGGTTTGAACATTTCCCAACTGCTCTTGCAAACAGTGAAGCAGGTTAGGTTGTGGTGTTTATAGTAGTTGTAGTCCATCAGGTAGTTAAAAGTAGTGCAAATGTTTGTAGTGGCAGAAATGAATGACGCAGAGCATTAACCTCAAGAACAATAGAGACCATACAAAGTGCAAAAAGCCCAAAACATGTTCATTTTGGAACTTGGGTAAATCCATGGTCAGTGATTTTACTGTTTGCCTGATTCACCGTCTTCAGCCTGTGTATTTATTTATTTGCTTTTTTTGAACAGCACAACTCTTGTCTTTTTAAGCCCACAGCAACAACAACTTATATAAAAATAAATAAATAAATAAAATTCTTGGAAGTGGCCTGTAATGGTTTTTGTGGTGAAATCCTGCTAATACTTTGCTTCTCGTTTTAATGTTTGTCTCTGAAAACATAGGTGCATTCATGCTGTAGGCTTCCTCCTTTTCAGTGGCGCACTGCAATGCTAATTTTACACACTTGTGGGTAATATAAACTATTGTGGAGGAATCGAATTGTCTGTACATTTCACAAATTGAATGCTAAAATTAAGAATGTTCAGAATGTTTTTAGCCTTTTAGCTTTTAAACTTTTGAATTTGATCATTTGTTTGGATAAAAACTTTTAGTTGCGTTATATATCATTATTTTTACCTCAGTGCTACAATATTTTTAATTAGTGCTACAACACTTGCAGCTTTTCTAGCACCAGTGCTACAAGCTCAAAAAGTCTACGTACAGCCCTGGAGCATATAATGTAAAAATTAAGATACATCGTTCGTTAAGTTCTTTTCTCTCTCCACTATGTATTGTAACATTTAATAGTAGAAGTCTTTCTGGTATTTCTTTTTTTCTTTGCTCTTCTTTTGCTCTTTACTCCATTTTTTCCCCTCAGACCTGGCCTCTCTCTTCCTTTCACCTCTCTCTTCTCCATCTCCCTCTCTCCATCTAAATGATAAGGTCTCTGAGGACCCAGGTAATGCAAGTGCATCCTGCCTTTTTTTTTTTTTTTTTTTTTTTGGGAAGTGAAGCAAATAGATGTCCTAATATGCCTGAGCACTAACTGGCCAAAAGTGTGCTGACCCCACTAAAACTAACTGCAGATACGATTGCGAATGTTACTTCATCCGTCGCTTTCTCTGTCTCTCCCTAAAGATCTCCATGGCCTCTCTGATGAGGTCTTGCACAGTTCAGAGTGTGTGAGGGACAATGTGTGCATGCCTTCTCTTTTAAGCACTCAGAGCAGATAAGCACTCAGCTGTACTCAACTGAATCTAATGCTATTACATGTTGTGTAGGAGCTCTTAATAAGGTTACAATGTTCTGAGTCTTCATTGTTGAAGTATGCCGTGCAGTTGTGGTCTTCTAGTTTAGATGCTGGCTGTGCATGATGGGTGCCACAACTGCTTTGTGACTATATCTATCTTACCAAAAAGCAGTATATAAATCTAATCCACTAGTATTTTTTTGGAGGTAGTGGGGGGGTGGGGGGGGGGGGTTGTGGTTAAGCCATTGTGTTCTTTAGGGACATTTTTATTTGTAGGGCAGCTATTTCAACTTACTGTATTTAACATGCAATAGATTGTCATTTGGTTTTGGACTTGTTTGTATGTGCACATAATTTCATATAAAACAAAATTTAAAAGTGTGGAATTCTGTCATTTTCATGATGAGATTGAATAGGGGTATAAACATGCACCATAACCTGAAGGTGTCAATTCAGCTGATTTTAAAATTTCTAAAATTGATTGCACTTCTAGTAATATAATACAAAGTATATAGTCATTTTTGGCTAAAGTTTTTAAAATAATATTTATAAAAATCAGGGCTGTCAAATGATTAAAATAAACAGTCAGTGCAATTTATTCCCATTTTTGTGTTGTTAATCAAAAAACATTGCATTTGTCTTGTTTACCCAAATAAGCCCCTACACTAAGATTTCTTTCCATTTGAAAAGCAGTGCTTTTTGTTGTAGCTGTATTCATGGACGAAATAAGCTTCATCAGCTCCAACATATTTGTTACTTTCAGTATTTCGGTAATATTGCTTTCATTATTTGAACATATGAAACATGTAAATTTCTGTTGGACAAACAAAATGCATCCAATTTTAACCACCATAATAACAATAATAACTTGTTATAAATGAAGTTGAATGCGAAAGTTTAAACGCCCAAATTGCATGTTTTCTTGATTTTCAAAGTGAAAAATGTGCCATAACTTTCGCACAGCTCACATTGCAAGATATTTTTTTCCAGTATGTCAAATTTATCAAATAAACTGCATTAAAAAGTGCAGAAGTTAATTCTCTGTAGAGGATGTGAACTTTTCACTTAGAATACATCCATCCATCCATTTTCTAAGCCGCTTCTCCGTAAGGGTCGCGGGGGGATGCTGGAGCCTATCCCAGCAGTCATCGGGCGGAAGTCAGGATACACCCTGGACAGGTCGCCAGTCCATCGCAGGGCAGACAGACAGACAGACACAGACAGTCACTCACACCCCCCCCCCCCATAGGGGCAATTTAGCATGTCCAATTGGCCTGACTGCATGTCTTTGGACTGTGGGAGGAAACCGGAGAACCCGGAGGAAACCCACGCAGACGCGGGGAGAACATGCAAACTCCACACAGAGAGGACCCTGGCCGCCCGGCCGGGGAATCAAACCCAGGCCCTCCTCGCTGTGAGGCGACAGCGCTACCCACCACGCCACCGTGCCACCCTACTTAGAATATAACTATAATATCATCATTCTATTGAACTAAAACACAAAAAAGTTTACTTAATTGTAGAAAATGTGTGTTTTGATAGTGACCATTCTTAATGTTACACACTGATTTTCAGATTTTGGAGCAAAAAACAATGGAATCTAACTGATCACCATGTGGCCATGAGGGACAGGGATGCAGCCTTACTTTCTGCTCTAAAATGCATGGATGTGGCTAAACTAAGGCTCTGCCTATGGACTAAAACTCTACATGAAAAAATCAAAAAGATATTTTTTAAAAAATCAATTTTAAAAAATGTAAGCATAATTTTTACACATAGAAATTTAGGAGCTAGGGATTGGGACAACCCCCTTCCAATAGGAAATATCCAATAAATGATGCTTTTATATGTACACTGCCTGAAGTATTCACTCACAGGCTTGCTCTCAGGAGCTCAGTTAATTCCAGCATGGTACCGTAATAGGATGCTACGTGTGCAACGTTTTGCAAGTCGAGTCGTGAAATTTCCTCACTACTAAATATTCCACAGTCAACTGTCAGTGGTATTATAACAAAGTGGAAGTGATTGGGAACGACAGCAACTCAGCCACGAAGTGGTAGGCCACGTAAAATGACAGCGGGGGGTCAGCGGTTGCAGAGGTGCATAGCGCGCAACTTTCTGCAGAATCAATCACTACAGACCTCCAAACTTCATGTGGCCTTCAGATTTGTTCAAGAACAACTTAGAAAGCTTCATGGAATGGGTTTCCATGGTCAAACAGCTGCATCCAAGCCTTACATCACCAAGCGCAATGCAAAGCGTTGAATGCAGTGGTATAAAGTGCTGCCACTGGACTGTGGAGCAGTGAAGGAGTGTTCTCTGGAGTGACAAATCACGCTTCTCCATCTGGCAATCCGATGGACGAGTCTGGGTTTTGCAGTTGCCAAGAGAACATTTATTTGTCTGACTGCATTGTGCCAAGTGTAAAGTTTGGTGGAGGGGGGGATTATGGTGTGGGGTTGTTTTTCAGGTGTTGGGCTCAGCCCCTTAGTTCTAGTGGAAGGAACTCTTAATGCTTCAGCAGACCAAGAGATTTTGAAAAATGTCATGCTCCCAACTTTTTGGGACTGGCCCCTTCCTGTTACAACATGACTGTGCATCCGTGCACAAAGCAAGGTACAGGGGTCTGCTGTGAGCTCTGACCAGCATAGTCTGCTGAAGTTGCTGAAGGTATTATTTTAAAAGCCATTTCAATGAGAGCTACAGTTGTGGATTTTATCCAAAGCTCCAAAATGTAGCCAAGTACACAAGCAGCTGGGCTTTAGCCTGCACTGCTGCAGATGGCTTGAATGGTCACTTGGAAAATGTGTTAACTGCTTTAAAAAGATCACTGATGTTTATTGCATTAACTCTTTATTAACATTTGACAGCCCTAGTAAAAATAAAAAAGAAGCATTTGATGCATCTTTTATGGTAGTGTGTAGCATTTTTAAAACTTTTTCAATTTTGAAAACATTGAATTGAATTCTTTCCTAAAGAATTGTAATCAAATGGCAGAAGTGTTTAAATTCCTAAACACTTCCTCTAAACACTTTGGAAAGATGGTTGGTTTGCGTTTACCGTTCTGCGATGCTCTGTTCTTTTTAGCACCCCCTGCAGTAGGGGTGGTGTTTCAGCAGGAGCCTTCATCTCCACCGGCTGACCAACCTGAAGCAAAAGAGGCTTTTGCTGGCTCTGTACCTCCCAAACTGACCTCTCCTTTGCCCCCACCGTCCTCAAGCCCACCTCCATTCCCTGCCCTTCCCTCTCCTCCCTCCACCTCACCCTGGGACATCCCAGATGAGCCTTTCACTTCCCTTCTCCCAGCCCTGCCCCGAGCCACCAGCGTCCCTCCAACCCTTCCCGCAAACCTGGGGGACATCATTTCCCACAAGCCCCCACTCAGCGCTCCCGCCACTGGCACGGACACGCTGTCGTCCTGGACTCAGAGCCAGTGGGTGGCCTTTAATGACGACTTTGTACCTTTTCGTGGGCCATCTCGTTTACCACCAAGGCCTCAGTCCGTCCCTGCACCCCAGCTCCTGTCCAGCCAGGCCACAGACGCCTTTACTAAAGAGGAGAGTGCCCCTTGTCAGATGGAGGACCACAGAGCACCACCATCAGCTGGCCACTCGCAGGATGGTAATGCTGATGCTGAGCATATCGTGGGTCTCGAGGCATCATACTATTCTTTTTGCTGCATGATAGCGTGAAGCATTTTATATGTATACACTGAAGTGAGCGGTTTAACTTGTTTACTTTAATTTCTTATTTT
Organism: Pygocentrus nattereri; assembly: GCF_015220715.1. Taxonomy (NCBI): domain Eukaryota; kingdom Metazoa; phylum Chordata; class Actinopteri; order Characiformes; family Serrasalmidae; genus Pygocentrus; species Pygocentrus nattereri. The sequence goes on from NC_051233.1 coordinate 20,621,912, forward strand.
GACTGCTTTTATTTCTTATTTGTTTTATGTCTTTTTTATTCTGCATTGTTGAGTGTTCATAGTTTGAGTTTGCATATCTTCACTGTCATAAAAGTGATAAACCACATATTTTATATATATATTTTATTTATATTTTCTAACTGTCATGTAACTCACTTTTGAGAGGAAGATGGAGTTTTCAGATCTCTAAATTAAACTTGGTTTGACAAACTATTATGGAAGCTAGGTAAAAGTATGTATGTAATAATGAATAATTACTTATTTTTTGACTTAACATTTTCGTATAATGATACTAATATCTGAAAATAATAAGTATCTTGAAATAATGACATATTACTCTAAATATTGACTTAATATCTCAACATAAGGACTAATTTCCTCAAAATAATGAAAATGAGTCATTTTGCATTTCAAGAGTTTGACATACTGACATACAAAAACCAAAGGAGAAAAATGGAAGGGGATTTTTTTTCTTCTCTACTTTGCATTTAGATATACAAAATGTAATGGAGTTGAATTAATTACTTCATTCTTTGTTGTTCATTCAATTTTGGGTTTTTTTTTTTTGTTGTTTTTTTTTTCAATTTCTTTGATCATTTATGTTTTTGTTTAATAGTAATTCTTGTTTGCTTTGGTTTGCTTCTTTTTTGTGCTGGTTATTACTTTTATTATCCAGTTTGTGCAGTGAAAATGTCATCAAATGCTTTGTTGCATGTTTCTGGGTGAAGTTATGTTTTCTCACCAGTTGAGTCCTGGTTAAGAGGCATGGTTACCTGTGACATATGAGGCTTTCATAGTCAAGATGTTTGTTCACTAGTCTGCCTAGGCATTGAACTCATTTTATTAAATAGTTTAGCCACAGATTGTCCTAACTTCCACATTGTCTTTGCCCAACACAGTTCCACCTCCTAACAGGCCCTCAACCCCTCTCGGTACCGGCACCATAGTGCCGCCTCCTCGACCCTCATCACGGCCCAAACTGCCTGCTGGCAAACTGACTGGCATCAATGAGATTGTGAGTGCTCTTACACTTTCATTTCTCCAAGACCTTTTGTGAACCATCATCTCTTAAAATCACAAATAAAATGTATTAATTTCTTTTTTACCAAATACAGTAGACACTTACATGGTTAGACCCAAAGGGGACAGCCCTTTTGCCCTTAGGCTGTACAAGTGCCCTCTTGGTCAGCATGTACAGTAATTGTTTTACATTAGCCAAGTTCCATTTCAGTGTGGTTTGGCTCAATGTCACTGTATTCGATTTACAATGCATATTGTCGTGCAGCCCCCATACCAAAAAAATGAATACATGGATATTATGACAGGCATGTTGTTTGCACAATACAGGGCAAGGCTGCAAGCTTCCATTTCTTATTAGCTACATTAGCCTTGTAGCTGCAGTGCAAAATTAAAGAAGCAAACTTCAGATACCAAACACGCCTTGGCTGATTGATTACATTTGTGGGAAGGAGAGCATCGTGTACATTTGAGTTTTGCTCAGACCATCGCTTTGGATGATTTGTATCTGAAGTTAATAATTAAAGTTAGTAATTATTGTTGACTAATTTTGATTCTTAATTCTCTTAATTGTTTCTTTTATCCTCATATTTTCCTCTCCAAAGGGGCGACCGTTTAGCCCTCCCAAAGTGGCCAACTCGAGTCCTCCTCCCACTGCTCCTCTGGCACGAGCTGAAAGCTCCTCCTCTCTGAGCTCCAACACCTCCCTGAGCGCCAGCAACACGCCCACTGTTGGTGAGACACAAACACACAGATTCAGTAACATTCTGGTGCATCTTACCAACTGATACATTGTCAATAAATCTCATGGTGTGAATAGAATGTGATCACACATTTCATTTATCAGCATCAAATTTTTTTAATCATCATTTGACCTGTCCATGCCCTGCTCACAAATGCATTCTTTCATAGTTACTGTTGCTAGGTTCAACATGCTGCACAAAAAATTGGCCAGAATCATTTTCAATATAATGAGGAATTACTGCACATTACTCAGTTTTTGTAAAAATACATAAATTCAGTGTGAGAAATAGGGGCAGAAGTTTTTAGATTCTGACAAAAGAATTGGTAAGCTACGTTCTAAGTTAGGAGATGGCTTAATCACTAAAGCTTGCTCTAACTGTAAGGCAGAATGATATTAGAGGACAAAGACTAAAGGCTGACACACCAAAAGTGATGCAAAAATAAAGACACGAAAATGCAAAATCGGATGTGAAAAAACAGGCAGAATATCTGTCCTTTTTTGCTTCTCACCAAATGGGAAAACTGTGGCATTATGTAGGACGCTTTTCACTTGGGAAAGCAGAAGGAGAACAGAGTTTCTTTGCTTCATTTAGGAACTAAAACTTTACAAACAGACAGCTTTGATCTCCTTAACTCGGTTTGAGCTGAATTTGGAAAGGCAGCTCCACACAAGATGAAGCACAAGTGTAAATAAGACAGACTTTCTGACTTACTTTCCTTTAAAACGAACAGATGGTGACACTGGGTTACTGTCCATTTTGTAAGAATGAAAGTAGCATGAAGACCTTCACCACTTCATTCAGAAGCTGAAACTCGTAGTGCCTCCAAATAGACTATGATTTAGATGTTCATAGCTCATGAGCTATGATTTTAGGAATTCTTATCCTTTTGAGTTCTAGCTTCTGGTACACAGCTGATCTATCATCTTGGTTGTCGCCATGTCAACGCTAAAGACGAGTGTGTTTCGTTAGAGTTCATGTCGCTTACATGTTTTTAAAAAAAAAAAAAAAAAAAAAAGGTAAATAAAAGGTGTCTGCTCAAAAATAGTCTTACCATGCCTTTTTGTTCAGCTGATAGACATGTAGCTGTCTATCATTTATTTATTTAAGGTGGGGAAAAAAAAGCACGAAGATGCAAGAACCCAGTGCTTTTACCCAAGATGACCTTACATTTTGCAATATTTTCATTGGCGCTGAAAGTTATTTTTGATAGTCTGAAATCTGGGGGGGTAGGCATTCCCACTTCAAAGCTACACCCCTGTTTCATACATACACAAATAAAAAAAGACTTCAAAATTATTAACATCCTCTAAATTTAGGCATTTGGCCAAAAACTGAGTTGTGAGCTACAGTTTCCCATTTTTCTTAATGATATTTTTGCCCTTTTTGATCTGTAAATGTTTTCATCTCCCTTTCACTACATTCTCACTCTTCACCTGTGGGTTGCGGTATCGCCTTGTTTGTTTTCATCTCCCATTTGTGGATTTCACCCTTTGGTTGGGCTGTAAGAGGACGATGTGTTTGTGGGGAAACTGCCCACCTTTGAGAAGAGGTGTGAGACTCCAGCAGGTAAAGTACATGAGACAGAAAAGATAACCTGCCTGATAACCTACTAACCAACTCCCCTGATCGGTCAGGCAGTTCTTGTGACCAGTGTTGGGACGTTCTGTTGTTGACTTGTTCACTAAACTACAACTCTTTTTAAATCATCTGCTTGCATCACATTTAACTTTGTTCTTGATTCTGAGCATGTTTTAAACACCTTGCATTTAAATTTTATAATCATTTAAAAAATATGTTTAAATGCACTATATGGCCAGAAGTATGTGGACAAATGACCTTCACACATATTTGAGCCTGTTGGACACCCCATTTCAAATCCATGGGCATTAATATGCAATTGCCAACCCCACCCCACCCCCACCAAACCCACCTTTTTGCAGCTATGAAAGCCTCCACTCTTCTGGGAAGACTTTTACAAGATTATGGAGTGAGTATGTGGGGATTCATGGGTATTCAGTAAAAAAAAGCATCAGACACTGACATTGGATGAGAACGCCTGGTTCATAATCAACATACACCAGAAACAGCTGAACACAATAATTAATAGGAATGTCCACATATGTATGCCTATATAGTGTACATAAATATGTATAAATGTCTATAGTTACAATTTAGGGCTGCACAATGTGAACAAAATACCAGTGTGTGATTATATTGCTAAGTATTGCAGTTGTAATACACCTGTATGCTAAAACGCATTTTTTAAACCAACAGTGTGACATGATTAAATACTGCCCTGCATTATTTTGACCAAAGTATCACAATAAAAACAAAAACACTCATAGAACTGGATTCTGTGATTTGTTCAAGGGCTTATTTGCAATACAGCCTGCCTCAATATCAGTATTGCACAGACTGTTGTGCATATAACTTGTAAGTACTGTATTGTGCAGTCCTGTTAAGATCCCAAGGGAGAAAATTGGTGTACAAGTCCTTATGAACAAAGTGCAAATATGATGTTTATATTTATTTGTTTATGTATGATTTTACACCACATGCTGTTAGAAGAGTTCCAGCTTCTTAATGTGTTTTATGTTTCATTACTAGAATCTTTGAACTGCTCACTGAGATCTCTTCTAAAAGTGTCCTTACTTTCAGTGAAATGATTTTTATATCCTCTGTTTTTTTCTTCTTACTGTGTCGTCTCATACTTTGTAGGGACATCTCGTGGGCCCAGTCCAGTGACTTTAGCTTCCCAGGATCCATTGCCCATAGCTGTGGCCTTCACGGAGTCTGTTAATGCCTACTTCAAAGGAGCCGATCCCAGCAAGTGAGTTTCGCATGACCTGCCCTGGAACGACCAAGCAGGGCAAATTCTAGTGGATAGACTTTACATGTGAATGGACATAACCTTGACTCTAAATACCTTTTGAAACAGCTTGTGAGTTACCTTTACCATAAGCACCAAAGGTTGAAAGAGGGGTAATAACTTGCTAAGGCAAGCTTTTGTTTGTTTTTGTGTAAAAAAAAAAACAAGGACAAAACTGTGGAAACCTTAAAGCCTCTGTCTACTCATTTTTATGATTTTGTTCTTTTATCCGTAGTTTTTGTAATGTTTTACTGTGCACTGGCAGAGAAAGATTGATGTTAGTCTTTTCTGTTGAGAAAAATTAATTTTTTTTTTGCCATTTTCTTCAGGTACATTTCAGTTGGGTGGGACTAATTTTGGCCAAAGTACCAATCAGAGTTAACAATATGTATCCGTCAGGTACTTGTGTTCCTCTCCCTCACATAAAGTGACTGCTGTCCCTCTGCTCTGAGTCCCAGCCTAAATGGTGGGATGTTAAAAGTGCTTGTCACTAAGGTTTATTACACTGTTATTTCTAGCATAGCTAGACGCTGCTTCCTACTTGCATTCGTCACCTGTTGCAGGTTTCTACTTTTTAATGTCAAGGGGGTGTTGTGTGGCGCTGGGTTGTTTATGTTGCCAGAGAGATGCCACCGTCAATCATTATATCATCTGGCACACCAAGGCAGTTCTAAGCAGGCAGCAGCTGGGAATTCTTTAGAGCATTTATCTACTTTTGAATTCTATTCATGTGTATATATATTTTTTCTTGAATATAACACAAATAAATATAGCACTTTTTACTATTAAAAACTAAATTTTAACCATTTGAAATTGTGTTGACAGGGGCTTTACGTAGGTTAACTATAACTATGCTTCTAACTAATTAGCTAGCATAGTGGGTTAGGTAGCAGCCTAGTACACTGGGGGTGGGGTACAAATCTCTGACTGAGCAGTAAAGCTACTGTTTCTGGCTGCCTTTTTGTCTCATGATGAACTGTTTTTATTTTTTTCCAAAGTAAGTTTGCAGTAAATTTGTACATTGGAGCAATTTTCTGTTAACTCAGCCCACCCCAAACCAGCAGTATTCTGCTTCATTATTTCCCCACCTTCCCCCTGCCATTGGCAAGCCATTACTTACTACCCAAATTTTTTTGCAAAAAGGTGGAGAAACACCATACCCAAACCAACACATGCACAAAATAGATATATAAATATATAAACAATACAGAAATACACATGCAGATGCACAGAATAGCTTAAAATATGAATGGAAAAAATTTTGACTCCAAGTATCTTTTGAGACAGTCTGTGAGTTACATTTACAAGAAGCACAAGGTCTGGCTTACTTTGACGGTATAAGTGTGATTAATGATCAGTATTAAGGTGATGTAGAGATGCACAGACCCAGAATCTGTGAAAATGGAAGTACAGACTGGGCACTGCTAAACTACAAAGGTCCTTGTTGCTCCCTTATGGAGTCCAGTTTCGGCTTCAGGGTTAACCTTTTGTTGTTAGTAAACTTTGGTCAGTCCCATATAAAGAGGCATATAAAGTCCTTTGAACTGGTTCCTTCCTTTCAGTGAATTGGTCAAATTGATTCAGAGGTCCAGCTGAATCAAACCTTTCTGTAGCATCCTTGCAAGGTTTATGTTATGAGTGTTTTATGTATACAAGTTCTAAACTAAACATTTTAAGTTAGTTTAAGTTATATATAGCTTTTAGAGTGTTTCAGCTGTCTGCTGACCTTGTCAGGCTACCAGAACTTAGACCAAGTAAAGAGAGCCTGTCAATAGATGCTTTTGTCCAGTTTTTGTAACAAGTGTTGCTTTGTACACTGGTCTTGATTTATAGCGATGCTTGCACTAGTTGCAGTCAGTGTTCATATAGAGTCAGCCTTCTCCACTATCATCAAGAGGATCTGGTATGTATTGCCACTGATTGTGGACAAGAACCACCTACTTTGACAGGAAGGGGAATTTCACTAACATGCAAAACCATAGACTGTTGTTTCCATATGACATGGAGGGTCAGGCCATTTTTTAAAGTGGCAGAACAAAAAACATGCTGCTTTATTAATAAAAAACTAAATGCTTATATTAATATTTCAAGTTATGTAACTTAAGACTTATGAATATCAAATGCAGAATTTCTGCAATTCAAAATAATTATTCATTATTTCTATATCAGTAAGTAATGGGTTAATAATGCAAATTATACCATTTCTCTTCCACTGGCTATGTGTCATAAAACCTTTTCTGTTGATTTATATTTGGATCTAGTACAGATTTGAGTAACCCTCTGTATGTGTTTTAGGTGTATAGTGAAGATTACTGGAGATATGACGCTGTCCTTCCCCAGTGGCATCATCAAGATCTTTACGTCCAGTCCCTCCCCAGCAGTGCTCAGCTTTAAACTGAGAAACACCAGCAAACTGGAGCAAATCTTACCAAATCAGCATCTCTTACACAGGTAAAGCTATATTAGTGGGCAAGGGTGTAGCCAGCCCAGTAGAAAGGTTAGGTTCTTTTTCCCCCCAAAAGTGCACTTTGTAATTACAAAAAAAACAAAAGTTACTTTATGTAGGTCAGCAGTTAATGTTACTGTTGAGTTTGTAACCACAGGAATCAGATGGGGTGGTTTTCCCCTGAACTCTACCAACTTTCAGTATACAATATACATGTTCCTGTGTTAATCATAGGTAGTACACTGATGAGCCAAAGCATTGTGACCTGGAGTGGTCATGATGGAGACCACACTGGGCTCATCATGTTTCTCCAACCATTCCTAACAGTGTGTGCAGTGTGGCAGGGTGCATCCCTCTGGGAATACCACTGCCACAAGGGCATGCACATAGTCCACAGAGATGTTTAGGTAGGTGGCACAGATGAATGTCCAGATCCAAGGTTTCCCAGGTGAACATTGCCCAGAGCACACAAGCTTGTGTTCTTCCCACAGTGCATCCTGATGCCATCTTTTCCCCAGGTAAACAGCATACGTGTGCCTGTCCATCCACGTAATGTAAAAGAAAACAAAAAAAACAAGTGGCCTTCTTCCATTGATCTAAGGTCCAGTTCTGATGCTTGCATGCCCATTGTAGGCGCTTTTGACGGTGGACAGGGGTTAGTGTTGGTATTCTGACCAATCTGCATTTACACAGCCCCTTACACAGCAGGCTGCGATACACATTCCTTTCATAACCATCATTAAAAAATAGTCCTTCTCTTAGTTAAGACCAGACAGGTTTCCCTTTGTTGCCCTCACGCTATGATGAGCCTTGGGTGCCCAGCACCCTGTTACTGGTTCGTGGTTTGTTTGTCCCTCTTCAGCCCACTGACAGGTGTTCTCAGTTACTGACCAGCAACACCCAGAAAGACATTATTCACTTCTGTGAGTGGTCAGAATATTTTTCGCTCATCAGTGTATATTGAGTGTGTTTCAGTGATTTCTGCAAAAAACATTTTCACACTTTTCTGTTAAGAACTCAGTAGTGTGAATAGTACTGTTATATTTAGTTAGACATTTTCTTTACTAAAACAGACTTTCCATTATGTTTCGCACTATTTTATATTGATGATAGGGGAGCGTCTGGAGCCTTACAAGGATTCAGATGCACTATATTAAACTGTGGCTAAAGATTAGTTTAGTGCTTGCCAGAAAATCTACATGCATTTGGGGAGTTTATTTTGGACCCTGAAACGTTATTCATTTGTTGCATGTGATGGAGCTAAGAAGAGAAATAGAATTGAAGTAGACTCACCTGCTCTCCTTAAATTTGAGGGAAAGAGCAGACCGTTCAGGTTTTTTTTGTGTTTTCTGAACAACCCATGCTGCTTGCATTTACAACCAAAGCAGTACTTGCTCTACTTTCTGGCCAGTAGTTAATTAGTGTTACTTTGCCACAGATCCTGAATCTAGTGATTTTTACTTGCATGAATACTTTGGCAATATAATCTTCATCATTGTAATATAATCCAGGTATTAATGGGCTATTTCAGCTCCAAAATAATATGGCGGTAAATGTGCACTTGTATGATTTTAATATTTTGTGGGTTTTCTGGCATTTTTTGGACCTTTTATCAAATGATCTCCTAGACCTGCCCCCCTACACCCTCTCCCTGTGTGTGTGTGTGTGTGTGTGTGTGTGTGTGTGTGTGTGTGTGTGTGTGTGTGTGTGTGTGTGTGTGTGTGTGTGTGTATGAGTAGGTGCATGTATTTATTTGTTTGTCAGTGGCTGAATATTTGATTAGAGCCTTTTTAAATTAAATTAAGATTTTCAGTTTGACCAATTGCTCTGCACATGAGCACGCTGCTGTACGTAGATCACATGATCTCAATTATGTAAGAATGGTTATAGAGACCAATGCATTTGACCAATAACTGTCTGTTATTAGTCTGTGATTAATGCAACAAACTTAAAATCATGGATGTGACCCATGGAATCAGCAAAAATCGCACTTGCTTTTTGTGTAGTAAAAAAAAAAAAAAGGCAAAGCAGTTTTCGTGAATAACACACATAACCGATATAACAGAAATATAATTTCTTGAATTGGACACGTTAGGGAAAAACCTGAATGTGGCCTGTGCAGAAGCAATAATTTATATTTCATGTTTTATTTATGTTTGTTTGCTAAAAGTTGCATCTGGTGCTGTTAGTGAAACATACACTCATCGGCCATTTTATTAGGTAAAAACCTGTTCAGTCGCTTGTTAACACAAATAGCTAATCAGCCAATCACATGGCCGCAACTCAATGTATTTAGACGTGTAGAGGTGGTCAAGACAACTTGCTGAAGTGCAGACCGAGCATCAGAATGGGGGAAGAAAGGTGATCTAAGTGACTTTGAACGTGGCATGGGTGTTGGTGCCAGACGGGCTGGTCTGAGTATTTTAGAAACTGCTGATCTACTGGGATTTTCATGCACAACCATCTTGAGGGTTTACAGAGAACCGTCCAAAAAAGAGAAAATATCCAGTGAGCGGCAGTTGTGTGGACGAAAATGCCTTGTTGATGTGAGAGGTCAGAGGAGAATGGGCAGACTGGTTCAAGATGACAGAAAGGCAACAGGAACTCAAATAACCAACCAATATCTCTGAGGAATGTTTCCAACACCTTGTTGACAGTATGCCACAATAAATTAAGGCAGTTCTGAAGGCAAAAGGTGGTCCAACCCTTTACTACCAAGGTGTACCTAATAAAGTAGGTGGAGTTCAGGAGTCAGGAGAAGTTGAAGTTGAGCTCCAGAAAACCCGAAGCTGGGCATCACTAAGTAGAGCTACCAGAACAAGTGGCACTTTTGCGCCGTCATGTATACAATTCTTCACGTTGACTTAAAACCCACCTGTTCAAAATATAGTTTAATTTAATTAGCTTAAAATTAATGTATTTGTTGTATAACTTTTATTCAGTTAATCATTGACATCCTTAGTGCAGCTTCTATTAAATGAGTGAATTCCATTCCCTCAAAAGGAGATGGAGCACCTCTCTCTCTCTCTCTCTCTCTCTCTCTCTCTCATTTGAGCTCTGGCTGGTTGCTAATAGAGTCCAGACATGGCTTTTTGAATCAGAAGGGAATTATTATTTAATATAATTCAATAGGTGGGTGTCTGGAAGAGAGTCTGTGGTTTTGCGCTGCAGCAGTGACACACAGCCAACAGCAGCTATGAATTATTGAGTGTCTGTGTAAGCCTGTGTGTGTGTTTGTGTTTGTGTCGTGCAGCGACTCCTCCCAGAGTGACACTAACACCAAGGACTTCTGGCTGAACATGCCTGCACTGACAGCGTATCTCAGGAAATGCTCAGAGCAGAACCCTGTGTCCTCTTACTACAACGTGGACGTCCTCAAGTACCAGGTGTGTATCGTAGTCCGGTACTGCTGTTGCTGTTGTCTTTACTATTTCTGCAGAATATTGTAGTGCTGCAATAGGGCTTGACCATTATGAAAATATTTGTCACTGAAACCAGTTTTAAGGAGAAAAAATTCCAATAACCAGTTACATCAGCCACTATAGTTGTAAATGGTCAAAACTGAAATTAGTAGTCTAGTAGCCTGTTTCATTTGAATGGAAACTCTTTTATTTAGATAAAAGCAAGAAAAAGTTTTTTCTCAATGATATGGGCCCAGCATTTTCTGTAAAGGTTATGCTCCTGATGTTCATTATCACAGGTGTGTTCAAACGGAATTCAGTCGACGCCGCTGAACCTCGCAGTGTACTGGAAGTGTGGGTCCAGCACGACTGACCTGCGTATTGACTACCGCTACAATCCTGAAGCCATGCAGCCACCTGGGCCACTTACCAGCGTGCAGGTCCTAGTGCCGGTCAACGGTGGCGTCACTAACATGCAGTCGCTCCCAAACGCCATCTGGTGAGTGAGAGGAATGCGCAACAGTACAACTGGACATTTCACACCATTTCCTCTTTGTCTCTCTGTCACTTACTCTTCTGCTCATATATGCTGAAATGCAAAGGGTTTGATTGCTTTTTGTTTTGCACTTTTCTTGTTTTTGCTACCAGGAATACAGAGCAGAGCAAATCATTATGGAAGCTGAATGACATCTCCGAGAAATCTGAAAATGAAGGTATGAAAGTTTTTGCTACTAACAAGTAATATCATTGGGACTTGTGCATATTCTATTTGGAAGACGTCAATGCAGCACTAATAACATAGTCATCCATTAACAAGTCATCCATTAACTGCCACACAATACTGGGGACAAAGTGGAAAAATCTGAGCCAGAAATAGAAAAGGGAAAAATCAGAGCCAGAAAAAACTAAGCAATGGCTTAGCAACGGCTAAAAGCTACACACTACAGAACAGCCAAAATGCTACAGTCTCAAACGCCACAGAACAGTTTTGATTTCAGCATTCTGTCACTTGACTTTGCTCCCTGACATTAGTTTTTATCATTTTTGCTTGTTTCAGCAGAGCACCAGTTAGTCAAAATCAAGCCTGTACTTTGGAGGCAGCACTGATTGCGTCTGTAGGCTGCTCACTAAGCTAATGCTAAGTTAGCCAGTCAGGCTACAGTTCCAAACACCACCGAAAAGTTTTAACACCAGCTGCTCAACTTCACTCCCTCAGATTTGAATCATTATCATCTTGACTTGTCAGTATGGGAGGCAAATCCTGCCAAAAAGGAAATGAAAATGAAAACAATAAAATGTAAATGCAAACCTCTTTTTGCCATTTCTTTTTCCAAACATCTGTGCAAATATCCTGCCAGAATTCAAAATGAAATGAAATGCCTTAATTTGCAATTTCATTTTTCACATGAGCACGAGCCGTTTGTGACAAAAATAAAAATACATTGAAAATGCCTATTTGTCATTTCATTTTAGTCATTATTCTGTTTTTTCACAGCCAAATCTAAAATGAAAACACTACTTCACTTTGGCTTTTCTTCATGAAACGCAAAATACGTGTCAAAACTAAAATCAAAATGCAAAGTTTACTTTCTTATTTCTTTTTCACAGCGATCGGCTGCAAATCTGACAAAATTAAAATGAAAATGCAAAATGGATAAATCAACAGAAAAGTGACCGTTGGTAATTCTGTTTTCATCGTGAACGCGCTTTAACTGTCAGAATGAGAAGGAAAATGAAAACGAAGATCAGCGCCACCTGCTGGAGATTCACTTTTCATTTTCCAGTTTTCGATTTCTTTTTCTATCTGACAAACATGCAAGTATGTGTTAATTAGCTCTAGGAAGGGCTACAGGGTACATTTTAGGACCACCCCAGCCGTCCGAGGAAAAACATGTCAAGACTCAGATCTGGTGACCAAACGGCCCCAGAGAAAAGGTATCAGACCAAACGGCCTCCGAAAAAACTGAAAATGTTACACTGGCGTTTATATCGAGATACACCACAATTTCATCACAAGTCATACAAACCAGTCTGTGCTCGACCAGGCTTGTGTTTGGTCTGATAACTTTTCTCTGAGGCCGTTTGATCTGATACCTTTTCTCTGATGCCGTTTGGTCTGACAGCATTTGGTCTGATGTTCAGTTTCACCAGATCTGAGTCATGACAGTGTTTTTTCTGGAAACAGTCTTTTATCTTAAGGAATGATGGCTATTCTGACGCAGATGGCTGAGGATGTCCTAAATGTACCCTGTAGCGATGCCTAGTGCTAATTAACATATATTTGCATTTTAGTCAGATAGAAAAAGAAAACTGGAAAAGTGAAAAGTGAATCTCCAGCAGGTGGCGCTGATCTCAGTGTCATTTTCCTTTTCATTCTGACAGTTAGAGCACGTCCACGACGAAAACGGAATCACCAACTGTCACTTTTCTGTTGATTTATCCATTTTGCAATTTCATTTTAATTTTGTCAGATTTGCAGCCGATCACTATGAAAAAGAAATGAGAAAGAAAACTTTGCGTTTTGATTTTAGTTTTGACACGTATTCTGCGTTCCATGAAGAAAAGCCAAAGGCAAAGTGAAGTTTGTTTTCTTTTGTCAGCGTTTTAATTTTAGATTTGGCTGTGAAAAACCAGAATAACGACTAAAATGAATTTATTTTTATTTTTGTCCCAAACGCCTCGTGCTCATGTGAAAAATGAAATTGCAAATGAAGGCATTTCATTTCATTTTCAATTTTGGCAGGATATTTGCGCAGATGTTTGGAAAAAGAAAAGCCAAAAAGGTTTGCATTTACATTTTATTGTTTTCAATAAATGTTTTCATTTCCTTTTTGGCAGGACTTGCCTCCCATAGTGTCAGTGCTTTAGTTAACTGAAAGTGAGCATGTTCTGTGGTGAGCAGAGCTGTTGTTATGATAGCTAGGCTAATGCTAACGAGCTCCTCTCTCCTTTTAGCAACACTGCTTAACATTTAGCAATTAGGTAGATGGTTTTTCATTTTATCAATGAAGCCTTTTTTATTTTAAAATAAGGCAGGGTGAAACAGCAAAAAATAGCAATACAAATACTTTTATGACACTTACAATTGACCCCTCCCCCTCCCCTGCCCCCAACTCCAGTAATACCATCTACCATAATAGTATTTGGAGATGATTTGAAGGTATTAAAGGTATGAAGGTAGCCTTAGTGCCTACATAAGTTTATCCAATTTTTCAAATTGTCTAAACAGCCACAGGACACTTGTTGAGCATCAGGATGCTAAGCACCCAGTGAAAATGCATCATTTGCATATTGCAGCCCTCAATAATAAGCCAATATTGCAATAATAGTTAACAAATTATATGCTGTAAGGATGCACTGATCAGCCTGTTTAGCCTGTTATCTACTAAGAACTTCCATGTGAATAAACAAAGTGCATCTTTGTAAATAATATATGACCAGCATAATATAACCACACATTTTGTATGAAAACCTTTTCCTGACCAATTTTTTTTTTATTCAAATCTGATTAAAATTGTAGTAATAAGGTTGAAATAATAACTTATTTCCTTGAGATGTTGACTTATAGAGTCAAGTTAAGTAAGTCAAAACAATGGCTATTTGGAAAAGTGTTATTATAAGTCCACTAGTACTATTTCTAGTGTGGTATTTTTCTGACATAAGTCATTATTTTGACAAAAACATGGCATTATTTTGACATAATAGTCAGATAAACTAATATTTTTTTTCCCACTTTCTGTTTCAAAACACTGCTGGTGGGATGAGCATGTGATGGTAAAAATCACTGTTTAATTTCCCTCCACACTCATTTTGGAACTGTTTTGAACTTGTGATGAGCATAAACTCTTAGCTCCATGAAGGGCATCATAGGAAGACATTTCTGTCATAGCGGACAGAATCCTTAGTGCACATGTAGTAGTGAAGTAAACAGTAGTTTTAGTAAAGCATTGGTTGCACAGTTTCAACATGTGCTTTTAACAATAGTCTGGAAAAGAAAACTGTCAAATCATTATTGCTTGTAAGACATTTTAATAGGGTTGTAAAATATACCAAAAAGATTCGGAAATAGCAGTTTAAGACATTGTATTTCTAAAATTGTTTGTTTTTAGTTTTATTTGTTTCCTTTTCAAATAAAATAAATAAATGTGTTAGAAAAAGTATTTCTTTTCTCTCTGAATACAAACAATAGCAACCATGTTTGCAGGAAAAATAAGACAGGCTTTTCTCAGGCGTTAAATAGTGAGTATCTGCTATTATCTTTCAGGCTTGGTAAATTAGGCTGGGTGCTACATTATAATAATCTCCTCAGTGTATTCTGTGCATGTGCAGTGAGGCAAAAGAGCAGCAACTGCTCCATTGATGTTAGTATAGCTGCTAAAAGGCCCTTGTGTCTAAATGCACACATGGGTTGTTCAGCACAATCTCCTATAGGGGTAGCAGCAGCATTTCACACAAGGTTAATTTATATTATATAAATTGACACTATTATTTTGTGGGTGTCTGTGTGGGTGTGTGTCAGGCTCTGGCTCTTTGAGGGCAAAGTTTGAGCTGTCAGACGGCCCCTCAATCCCAGCCACACTGGCTGTCCAGTTCTTCAACGAGGGCAGCACTCTCTCTGGCGTGGACATGGAACTGGTTGGCTCTGGTTACCGACTCTCACTTAACAAGAAGAGATTCACCTCTGGTAAGACCTCCATTATCTAAGCTTCTGTCAGTCCTCCAACATCCACACAAGAATAGTGCTAGTAACACTCCGAGTTTATTAGGTACCTTACGTTTATATTTATTGGCCACTTTTTCAGAAACATCTACCACATAGGTATACAGTTATTGACCGTAGCCCACCTGTTACTGAATTTATCAGCCCCCCTCTGCCCATCATTGGAAAGGGACCACCAATTTGGGAAATTAATCGGGTGGTGGATCATTCTCAGCAGTACTTTTTTTAAACACCTCAATGTCTCTGCTGAGGTCAGAATAGTCCACCAGTTATATAAATATCTAGCCAACAGCGTCCTGAGGCCAGAAACTGGCTACTGATGAAGGACTGGAGCAAGAGTCCTTCATCAGAGATATAAAAATGCAAAAATTGCACTGGTCACTTAGGCCAACAACCAGTGAATCTTGGAGCCATAATTAAGAATTTGTGGCCACAATAATGGAAACATTAAAAAAGAAATATTTATTAAAACTACATAGAACAAAAAAAATCAACAATGTGGAGAATAAGGTGGTGCCCCTATTGAGCTGGTCCGTCATCTGATCTACACTGTAAAAAAAACAAAAAAAAAACAAGGTTCCTCAAGGGTTCTTTAGCTGATGAATAAATGCATAAATGGTTCTTTGTGTGGTTAAATGGGAACTCTTATATGTGGTTCTTAAAAGAACATTTTAAAAACCATAGTCATAAAAACTTTTTTGGTACTATACTTATTTATTGATGCTCTATTTCATTAAGTGATATTACCAAATGTAAGCCAATGAAATAGCATTTGTGATGCCAGGCAGACCAACTCGGCAGTGGGGGCCACCGTGGTCACCACAACATTACATCACGTACCATTCCAGTAGTTACAGTTCACAAATTCCAACAAAATCTGATCTTATGCTGTTGGTGTCCATGTCTGACCAAACAGATTTGTTGAAAGAAGAAATAAACCGAAATAATGTCCAATGCAAGTGGCCTCTCGAGCCAAAAGCTCTGCATTTATAGTGAAATGTTAATTTTGTGGCATTCAGTATCTATTCCTGGACTTGAAGATGGCTAACACATACCGCACTTGGAAAATATGAGTTATAGTCTCTAACTGTACATCTTAAGGTGTTCCAACAAGGTAGATGTTTCTAAGAAAGTGGCCAAAAGCATATTACAAATAATCTAATGATAAATATCTATGGGAATCAATTTAGTCACTGGAAGAATGAATACATGCCGAGAGTTTAGTGTGTATGTCTGTGTGTTACAGGGCGCTATATGGCCGACTGCTGAGATGTCACACCTGACGCACATCTTCTAATTGTTGGAAATTTGAAGGTTTATTTTTTCATTGCTTTATGATGGAGGTTAATGGGGGATGGAACAAAAGGGCCGCCAACATGATGGCTTTTCTAATGCCTTCAGTTCTTCTCAGCATTTCTGAACTATCCTTCCACCAGTAAAAAAAAAATGCACCTTTTTGGGAAAGAGAGATGTTTTTACTACAGTTATGTAGCACTGAGTATCAAACACTGTCTAAAAAGAATAATAATTAACCTCCCTTCCCCAGAAAAAACAAAAAAACAAACAAACAAACAAAAAAAAAAACAGAAACTCGGAATATTAATGAATGAAAAGAATAAGAAGTAAGTGTTAATCTTGGATACTTTTTTGATTTTTTTCAGACTTTTATAAAGTCAGAACTGTAGTGTTTTGATATGTATAGTTAATTTGTAATATGGATTATATATAACATACAGCATATCTAAAACAAACAAAAAAAAAGAATATATATATATCTGCACTAACAATCTTCCTGGCCATTTGTATAGATATTAATCACTTCTTTGTATATTCAACCTTAAGTCAGTCACACTGACTAAGAAGCAAAAGGAGGGACAGGACAAAAAAATGCCTCAGCAATACTTTCAGGCAGCATGAACTCTTAGCTTTTTGTCCAAAAAGGATGTTTCCCCCACAGGTTCTTTCCATGCAGATTGTCTAAAGTTGTCCGATCTGATCTGGTCATTTGAGGTTTCTGGGATTCTGCCCAGTGTAGACATCACAGATCGATCGGTTAACTTAAGCGTTATGCATAGTGTCTAAAACTTGCTAATTTGTGTCTCTGTGTCTTGTTTGTATTTCTCATCGTAAATGTGCAATGAAGGTATAAGCTGTCAGCTGCATTATGTATAGAGTTTGTTTTAATTTTAGTGCCATTTCCACATCACTGTCAATAGTCCAGGTTAGTTGTGTGACTTTGTTCAATGGGGGGGGGTAACTCAAACTGAACTCAGTGCCTCTTTTTCTTACCTTACCAAACTTGAAGATCCCTGACAAACTTTTGCAAAACATAAAAAGCACATTGTTTTCCTTTTTTTTTTCCTAAGTTTTAAGTGCCAGTTCGGTTTTATACTCTTTTTACTGGGATGTTGAAGGGAAAGAACTGCCTAAAATGGCTAATTTACATATAGGCCTTTGTCTCCTGGAAGAAGAAAAAAAACAAAAAAAAAACAATCATTTTTAATAGAAGGCGTCTTTTGCCTGTGTACTCCATTTAGAAGAATGGTGCTGCACTGCCTATAATGTCAATAGCTTAAAATATGTTGTGCCACTGTTGCCACTCTACTCACAGTGTTGGCAGGTTCATCTTCAAGCCTTAAAACTAGTCCTCTTGGAGGGACAATCCAAAAGATACAGAGCACAGTACTTGTAGATGTATCTGTTGAACGATTTCCCACACTGATCCAAGTTCTGTACACTGAAAGCCCTCTTTGTCTCCAGAATACATGTAAAAATGCAAGGTGCCAAAAGGGTTCTCGGCAAGAAGCACGATTTCTGGTTTCCTGATCTTTTCAGTGGTCCAATGAAGGAACATATGAGATGTGAAGAACCTCCACAGAATGTAAACGTTTTATACCACACTACAGAAATTTCTTGGCAGGTGAAATCATCTTAGATCTGGCCAAAATATCTAGTATTTCTCATTTTGAGATTGTTGCTGCTGTCAGAACAAAATGATAACTTTACAGAATGAAGTAATAACATATTTAACTTTTAATGTAAGTCAATGGAACCAGACTTTTTTGCAAGTCATTTTGGGTCGTTTATTTTGATCCATTCTTCATGAAATTTACACACAGTGTAAAGGACAGCAGGTACTTTCAAATTTCATCAAAAACTGAGAAATGGAGATATAGGGTTTTGTTATGACAGCAGCAATTTTCCTGTAGACATTTTTTTTATTTTGGTAATTATTAATTTCTCTTCTTCTGTTGGTACTTCTTCTTGTTTAAAGTATCATTTTGTAAATGATCAGCATTACCTTTTAATTAATAATTATTTCTTTGAGAAATAATGCAGAAATTTAGCTTTTTTATAAAGGAAGAAATGTTCATTATTTCTTGAAAAAGCAAATTATCTGTATTATTTCTTTCTACAGAAGTACTTGCAATATTACTTGGGAAAATAAAAATTATCCGCAGAAACTCTTTAAAAAATATCTGCATTATTTCTTGAAACAGGTGAAATATTTGCATTTTTTAAAAGAAAGCTAAAGTATCCACATTGTTTCTTTAAAAAAACATTTAAAAAAAGAAAAAAACTCTGCATTTCTTTTAAACAAAATAGTTTGTAGAGCAATGCATTTGCATTATGTGGAGGTTTCTGTGCTTGAAAAGTTTTTTCTTTGCTTGTGACCTGAACATTTAAAGAACCATTAAAAGGATCTTTTGAGAACCAAAATGGGATCTTCTCCTTTTTAGCACCTTTCATTTTTAAGAGTGTTGGAAAAGAAGAACATTTTGCAGTACAATGTTTTTTTGCCCTAAAGCCATACATTTGTATTTGTATTCTTAGCAGAAAAGGGTCAGAATGGCGAGATCTGATGACCCTTTACGCAGCTAATATTTTGTTATTAATGATGTTAGCAGTTATTTGGATAAACTACTCGCATTTCTTCATCAAATGACTGCAGATCATATCACCTAATTAGTAGCTTTTAAGTAGATTTTCCAAATATTACACTGAAGTAACAAATCAGAGGAAACTAAAGAGAAACGGAGTGTATCCTGGATCGTGCACCAGCTTGCAAACTGCCAAATTTTTATATTTTGTTATTTATTCCTCAATGAATATAGTGCCGTGACGATATGTGGAGATCAGTTTCGTGGCAGCCGCCCTCGCCTTTTTCCAGGCTTGCACTGTGACTCAGAGGGGAAACGATTCTAAAGTGCTTTAAGTGCTTTTAGCGTTGGTTTATTTGTATAAACTGACTCTAGTTCCTACACAAGGCCCTGTGCCTTAATCTAGAGGGCCAATTCTTTAAGGGCTACCCAAACCAATGAATGGGGAGACACCACAGATACCTTAAATAATAATACACAGGCATATGTGTGATATCTGCTAAAAACAAAAAAGTGAATCTGGGATTTTTTTCCTAGGAACGATGTGTTTTGTTGTTTTAACAGCAGTCTTGTGTTTTTTTTTTTTTTTTTTTTTCCATGTTATCGTTTCTCGTGAAGTAACTAGGCACACGTTTGAAATCTTTACTGTTTTAGCGGAAATTTTTACGGTGTACTGTATGTGATTTTACCGAATGTGCGTTCTGTGTTCAGTTTATAAAATGGCCTTGGATGTTTAGTGTAGAGGCAGGTATTAACCGGTGGACGTTAGGGTCACAGTGTCAGTAGCATTAATGAACTGTCCAATACTCACTTCCTCTGTCCAGAAAACTACATTACAAACGTGTGTGTGATTTGTGTATTTTAGCGAGCTGGTTCTTGCTGCCTCTACGACTGTCGGATAAATGTTCAAAGGCATTTTTGGAGCTTTTCGAATCTCGTCTCTTCCTTTTCTGTTCATTCTTTTTATGATCGTGTCCAATGATGTGTTAAAGGAAGATCTGTGTAATTTTTTTTTTCTTCACAAAATGTACATTTTTACAAATTTACCACTTTGTCTTCTCTTCATGATTTCAGTGTCTGTAATAAATGTGTAATATATAAATCTATACAAATATAAAAATTATTACAGAACTCTGTTCATCCAGTCTTTTTTTTTTTTTTTTTTTTTTTTGGCGTGTCATTTACAGGAGTCGTGTTTTCTGGTGAATGCTGTGAACATATTAGAATCACTTGCCGTATTAATGATTGATGTTATTTTATTCCGTAATAACTTACATAGTTTAAGTTACCTAGTTTAAATTACATTATTCATTTTTCAGCCTGGAGGTATGAGGGGTTGCGGGCAGAAGGGGACTATTAAACAGAAAAATGCTTAAAAACGATTAAATATCTTTTTTTTTTAATTACAGCTTCCATTCTTTTAAGGACACTTACTGTCAGTTCTTTGAAGAAACCTGCAGTAACATTTTTCCGCACCTCCAAAGTTCAGTCTTAGATGTTGGTTGCATTTTCTACTTCTCACGATCCACATAATCCCAGACCCATTCAGTGATGTCTGGACTTTAGAGTGGTTGGTCAGAACATCAGCAGCTTCTTTGTTTCATAAGTACTTGTCCTTGTCTTCTTTCAACAGTTATGCAGGCCCATGTGGTTCTTTGCCTTAATTTGTAGTCATTTCTTGATAAGTTCATACTTTATTTACTTATTTACAGTCACAAAACAATTGCATTGCAATTTCATTCTCACTGTTTTACAGCTTTCTCATAGAATCATCTACTGCTCTGTTCATCATTCTGGGCATTTTCATGAATGTTGTTTTACAGCTTTTCTTACACTCATAGAAAAGATGGCTCTTCGGTAACGGCAGTGGTTCATGCTTAAATGGTTTTCTGCATGGTGAACATGTTCTTTTTGATTGATGGAAGAGAATGTGTTGTATATGGTTCTATGTAGAAACCTCTTGAAAAGGGTTCCATATAGCAACAAAAAGGGTTCTGCTATTGTTATGATGTCATTTTTTTCAACCAAAACTGTTCAACCCTCTTCAAAACGGTTCCATACAGAACCATGTACAGCGCAATCTCAATCATACTGAAGAATCATTTTAGCATGCACATGGTTCTATATACAACGCATGATTCACGGGTGCCTTTACTAAAGAACCCTTGAAGAAGCATTTTTTCAAGTCTACACTAATATTTATCCCACTAATGTTTTTTTCACTTAATTATCAGGATTGTTTTGAGTTTCGGTTCATAAACCTGGGCCCAGTTTCCCAAAGGCCTCTTACTGCTGAGATCATCTTAACTAGTAGAGAGAGTGTTCAGTGTAATGCTCGCTCTACCACTTAAGAATCAACTTTGTGCGAAGATGCTGTTGCGAAACCCGGCCCGGTTGTTATTGCTGGTCGTCAGACTTTTCTTGGATGCAGATGAATAAATGATGACTTTCGCTTGGAAACGAGACATTCATTGTATTCAGAGTGTCCCATTGATTGTGAGCACATTATGTGTAACTTATAGTTCCCAATTTGTCCCTCTTCTAAATATATGTGATGGTTTATTTTTCTACAGAGCAAAAAGTTTGAAATGAGATCAGATTTGATCAGATTCCAGTTAAAGAAACATTCTGAGCTACTTTACCAAGCCTTTGTGTGTACAAGGGTACATGTGTGTGTTTACATAGTCATGCATCCGACCACATCTGCTGCACTTCCAGTGCTCCTTAAAGCTGAAACCAAACTTAGCCACATGTGTGAGCCATGCTTGTTTCTTATTGGTGAGTTAGCTATAGACCAACTCGTGGAGTTCATAAAGTTACCTTCATCCACAATCAGTCCACTTTATCTACTTCATTCTTCCCTTTTTCCACACTTACCACATTGCGTTGTCATTACAACAGAGGGCGACTGCCTGAGAAAAACACACCATTCCCACATAAACTGCGCCAAAAAGAAGCCTCGGTCAGCTAGCATGGAAGCTAGGTGCTAGCATGCAGGCTATAGCCTCTCAATATTGCCCCCTCTACTACTTGTAAGACCAAAATTGCCCACCCTGTTGTTCACCAACAGCGCTGTATTACCTTTGCAAAAAGTAATGTTTATTTGTACTTAATTGGAGTGTTTTGGGAGGCTTTTCAGCCCACCCATAACATCCCCACCAGATGGTCAGTGCTAGCGGATGTAGACAGCGAACCAGCCTGAAGATTCTTTACACGGAGGGTTAAACTCTAGTGGCCTTTAGCTTTAGCTAACTGATTTAACGTCCCATGGATTCTGCCTCTCATGAACTATAGACCCTCCACATCTCAGATGACCAGTTCGTTGTTTTAGTGCAGATTTTCTCCTTTTTGTCTATTTCCTTTTCTCATTAATGACTTCCTGTCAGCTACACACCCTTTCAGATTCATAGGCCCTTCTTATTTTTACCCCCACCCCTTGTTTTCGAGTGTAACCCTCCCCCTTGAAACTGAGTTACAGGGGGTAGTAGTTGAAATCTTCCCTCTATGAAATGGAACAACCCTTCAAGAACCGGATACATCAACAGTTTTCATCAGCGACTTTTACGTAAACAGACGAGACGAGGTTTTCCGGCCATTTCCAATACACCGCTTCCAGCTGTGCTGATCTCACTTGTGTGTCACATGACAGGACAGGTGAATCATATTTATAATAGCCTGGAAAAAAATCAGGACATGTTTTCCTGCTTTGTCTCCAGACTATAGCAATAGTGGTATATCACACTGACATTTGCTGTTTATGTGAAGGAGACTGGAAAGCAGGGCGCTCGATTCATTCACAACTTCAGTTTTACACATCAATCAATCAAATGAGTCACTGAATAAAAAAGAGCACGAACAAAAAACTACATTATTCATTAACAGCTACTAGCGCTGCTCTGTAGGCGACCCTGCCAGCCTGCAGTGACAGCAGAGGGTAAAGTTCAGCTCCTCACTGCTTAAATACATTTAGGGCATCATATGCCTTCAAAGAGGGGGCAAATAATTATCATCACCACCAAGAATTCTTCAGTGATACGAAGCTGAACTTTGCTTTCTAATCGCCAGCTTCATGATCAATTTCCCGTTCCACCTTAAATGATGAGGCAACCTCACATACTAGAACGTAACTGCTGCACCATTTAAGGTGGAACGGGAAATTTGGCTAGGTAATGACCAAGACATCAGTGCATTACTAGTGATTTTTATGCGTGTTATGAAGGAAATGACCATAAAACGCTGTTACAATGGTTCTTACGACACAGCGGCTTTTTAACAGAGAAAATGCTGACATTTATGTGTCTCTTTGGCCTCTTGTGCAGCCATCTTGCCGACAATTCGCATAGCATTCTGGGAATCTTCTCATAACCCTCCGTTTGTAGTGTGCCTATGAAAAATCTCCGTTTGAAGGGCCAAATAGCCCCAACACTTCACCCTACCCCTCCATCTCAACAACAATCAGGACAACCCTACCCCTACACGTGAACGTGCAAAACGGAAGGGCAGGGCTAAGTGTTAGGGGCAAGGGCTGAAATGGGATTGGGCCGTAGTGTTGAGTTGGAAACACCTGAGGATGTTATCAGATCTGAAGCAACAGTGCAGTTTGATTTTCTCCTCTCTCTCAAAGATGAAGCTCTAGGTGCTGTTTATTTGATGTCACAGTTCTTGTGGTCTACTAGCTCTTGTGCGGTTGTTAGGAGCCCAATTCTTTCTATCTTGCGATTATTGGTTGGTTAGTGTAGTGGGTAACACCTCTGCCTTCTACGCTGTAGACTGGGGTTCAATCCCCACCTGGGAAAACACCCTACACTATACCAATAAGAGTCCTTGGGCAAGACTCCTAACACCGCCTTCGCCTGTGTAAAATGATCAAACTGAAAGTTGCTCTGGATAAGAGTGTCAGCCAAATGCCGTAAATGTTATATTTTGAAATAAATTTTTTTCAAACTCCTGATTTTTCACATTGACTTCCATCTTCCCTTTGCAAGATTATATTTTATTACATGCGTGATCATTAGAACTTGTGTGGCAGCTGAGGTGTGTTTGGGTAGCTGCTTGTGTGAATGTTAGTGTCTGTTTGAAGAGAAACATGATGTCAGTGAGATTTTTGGGAACAGGAGGACTCGGCTGTAACCGGTTTTAAGATCGGAAGGATGGAAGAGTTAAAGAGGCAGTTAAAGAGTGGACAAATAAAATACTGATAGATTTGATGTTGTTAACATTAGAATCTTTAGTGAAAGTTTCTTTTACCTATATGTTTAATTATATGTGGTGTTTTTTTCTGAAATTAAACGAAAGGGTAGCAGGTGGTCTGACTTTTGCACAGCACTATAATGGAATTTCAAGTTACGCTCATGGAAGTGATTGTACATCAATGATTTCAATGATTGAAGTTAACAGTATGAGTGCCGATAGATTAGGTTGAAAAGGCTAGAATATTCCTTTAACACTCATCAGAGAACCCCCAAACCACAACCTTTCAACAAAGAGAAATACACTCTTAAAAGCGGATGGTTCTTCAAGGGTTCTTTAGTCAAGGAAATTGTTCAGTTTAGAACAATGAGTTCTAAATTTCATGCTTAAATGGTTCTTTACATGGTGGAATTATTCTTCAGATAGATGAAGAATGTCTTGTACGTTGTCTGAGGAACCATCTGATCATGCAAAGAATCTTTTAAATATGAAATGCTTCAATATAGGACTCATGGTTTTAAATAGAACCATTTCTTTTACTAAAGAACCCTTGAGGAACCATCTCTTTTAAGAGTGTAGGCTCTAGGGCCTGCCTCTCCTGCACACCGCCCAACCTCTCCACCACATGGTCAGTGCGAGCAGACATAGACAGAACCTGAAGATTCTAACCTCTACATGGAGGGTTAAGAGCAGGCGGCCTTGTGGCTTTAGCTAACTGATTTAAAACGTTCCATGGATATTGTCACTGGCCGTGTTTTCACAGCGGCTCAGTGGGGCGATAGAGTTGAGTTATTAAAGAAGGAGAGAGCAGGAGCGACATCACTTACGTTTACGCTCCATTTCAGAACGACACGGCCTTTTGATCCAGAACCCCCTCTTCAGCATGAGCAAAACCATCTGAACAAACACGCTAGCTGGACCTTCATAACTTAAAAATGTGTTTGCTTTTCTCCTCCATCTCGCACTCTTCCCCTCATTTACTCCTCTTTATAATCCTTCTGGTCTTTTTTTTTCCTCTGGTACTCTCAATTCTTCCTCTCACCTCTCCTCTCTTTTTTTCCTTCTTTTCTTCTCATCATTTTTGGAAGCTTCCATTCCAGTCTTTGGCCTCTGCTCCTTTTTTTCTTTTCTTTTTCTCCCCTTCTTCTCCTCACCACACCTCATATCACTCTTGCTTTCCCTCAGCACCTGCCACCTCCTCCCTTTCTGCGCCTTGGTAGGTCTCCCAGAACAATAAGTGCTGGAAGGATTTTCTTCATACCAGCCAAAATCCTTCACATTCCCCACGACACATCTTGCACTCCGCAACTGGCACCCCACATTCCATCCGCTGGAATGCCAATAAATAATGTTCTAATGATTTTTACTTTTGTTTTACTTTTTGCAGGTTGAGGAGAAGCGAATGCTACCAGTAGGAACATTTAGATGTGGGTCAAGAACATTTACAGCCACATCTTGATGTGGACTTAAAGCTACTCAAAATATTTGCTTAAATGCTTAAACCAGATGTGTAAATTGAAATGGGCTTGTTGTTTCATTTTGAGATCCCTGTGTGCTTCTTCAGCTGGCCATTACTTGACTTCCTAGGACTGGATGACATAAACACTCTTTATCCCTCAATGGCATTTGTTTAAATGGAATGCAAAAGCAAATAGACTTGCAAACAGGATAATTATTCATTTTTTATACATTCCTATATTATGGATATCATATATATTATGAAATATCAGCCAAAAGCAATACATTACTACTCACTTACATTAACAACATCTTAGATATATATGTAACACAGTATAATGATGTTTCCCCAAATAAACAGTGAGAAAAGCCTATACCCTTCCAAACAGTTGCATATGACTATACATACAGTATATTGAAAAATGAGCATTTAGTGTATAATAAGGACACAGTGATAATAGGGAAATACAGATGAGAGAGCATGGTGGTGGGACAGCAGGAGGTTCGAGAGGAAAAGCAAGATACAGGGAACGGAGGAAGCGAGAGAATGAGAGAATGGGCCTTCCGTGCCTGGCGAGCAGAGTCACGTCATGGGCAATTTGTCACAAGGTTGGGGGCCATGATGGGGGACGGCCACATCTTAACTCCTGTAGAGTGCCCCCTCCATAGCTTCTACAATACTCGGTGCTTTTCATAACCATGTAGTATTTCTTTCACCAGATCCCACCATTACAACACGAGTACTGGTGTTCTCGGTGCATCCAGTTATTGTGTTGGAGTGAGCAAAATAGCACATTGTCAAACATTTATTTAAACTTTTATTTATTGTACACTTAGAGAGAACCCTCATATACAATACAGCTGAGTGTGAGTAGAATGAATAAAACAAGAGATGCTATGCTGTGGTAATTTAAACCATTTTGAACCTTCAGCTTTTAAGGCAAATCTTAAAGAAAAATGGTCATACTGGTCTTTGTGCAGCATTCGACACAGTTTCTTTGACCATCATCTTGAAGACAGGGAAGGCCCCGTACGTTGTTTGCTTTAGAGTAAAATTATAATGTAAATCATATTTGACACAGGCAGTTTTTTAATCTAAACATTTTTAGTTTCCTTTGGAGTTCCACAAGGTTCCATTTTAAGACCGCTGCTCTTCTTTGTGTATATGCTACCTCTAAGAAAATTGATCAGAAAATACTTGGTGCTAAATCAATTCAGCAAACTCTGAGAAAGGAGGCCCTTTTGCATCACATGTTGAATCTTATTAAACTTGTTTTTTA
The DNA here is from genome assembly GCF_015220715.1 of Pygocentrus nattereri. Classification (NCBI taxonomy): domain Eukaryota; kingdom Metazoa; phylum Chordata; class Actinopteri; order Characiformes; family Serrasalmidae; genus Pygocentrus; species Pygocentrus nattereri. The sequence goes on from NC_051233.1 coordinate 20,648,920, forward strand.
ACATTTTTAATATTTCATTGTAAAGTACTTTGAGATGCTACATGGAAAAAAAATAATGCTCTATGAACATTCTTATTGTTATTGTTTATTATTATTATTATTCGTCATATTAAGGGGATAAATAATAGTAACAAATTGATTAAGAACTACAAGGCATATGTTATTAAAATAATCAGACAAATGAAACATGAATAAAACATTTAATAAAAAGTGAAAAACTTGGTATGAATTCATTTTGTTTTGTTCATGGTCTTTCAAATATCATTTCAATGCTTGAAACAGTTTAAGCATTTTGACTGACCTTCTTTTAACTGAATTCTTCTATTAGAGCTCTGGAACTGCTACAGCCATGGCAACCATCAGTCAACTCCGGGGTTTCCACAAGTGAGTTTCCACAATTTTCTTTGTATCATTTATTTATTCAAGTAATCGGTTGTCTCCAGGATGGGTTTGATCATGCTGATTGGTTAAAGACATGACGGCAATGGAAACGGCAAAAACTGAGTGTGTTTTCTCTTTGTTGATTTGTGGAGCAGATGAGGGGTGTGGCTATGCTATGATGTCACCAACAGGGCCTTGTAGAGGTTTGGTAGGGTGGGGGGTTTAGTTAGAGAGAGAAAGAGCAAGCGTGCAACGAAGAACCATTAAGCCCCCCTGCTGTAGAGACTGCAGGCTGGCGATGTTCAGTGGAGGGTGAGGCTCCTCCTGAAGCCTAGCGTGTAGCCAGAGCATTTGTGCTATGCTGAACCCTCCACACGAACAGCGGGATGGTAGGGGGAGGGGAGGGGATGGGGTGGGTCCAGAGGTGGAAGGGCTAGATGAGGACAACAGAGAAAGACTACAGGGCACACTAGTGCTGGGTGATGTATTGTCAGCACAGGTATAGTATTGATGTTGTACAGATGTTGATTTACAGTTTTAGCAGTGTTGATACATAATAAGCATTAAATCCATGATGACTTTCTGTTCCGTAAAATGGCATGAGGATGTTTGATTTGACCTGCCAGGGAATTGTTCATATCCCTTCCCCTCACTCAATGAGAGAACAAGCATATTTATGCTATATATAACTTTTCTATTCTTATTTTCCTTTTAAATTTGTATATAAAGGTATGTTAGTGTCAAAATATAGTGTAATGTTAGAAAATGTATATTTATATTTAAAATTTGAGGCCTTCCTTATTTTTGTACTGTTTTGTCTTTTTGATCTTTCCCCCAATTTTGTCACTATTATCCAGCATCACTGTCATGAAAACCTCATATTTTAGCGCTAATGACTTGTCAGAAGCATTAATTCTTAAAAAAGAATACCAGCCAAAACAAAACATTTCCTCATCGCTCACATGTTGTAATGTTGCAGGCATGATTACTTGAGTAGTACTAAAGTCGGCAGATCTTCCAGTGCAAATTGTAGGAAAGTCCCATTCTGATGATGTACCTTGAAGAAGGCAGGAACTTTTTGAAACAACATGTTTTAGGCCGGATACTTGGGGGAGGACTATAAGAAATAGTTATTTTCCTCAGGCTAACTGGATGATGCAAAAGAAAGACAGCCAGCAGACAGCAAAAGGTGGCATTCAGGATGGCTTTATCAGCGAGGAGATTGCCAATGAATGTATGACATATTTGTGTAATGCATGCTGGGTACTGTGGTAAGAGAACATTGTAGAATGAAAACACAAAAAGTATATGAAATTGGGATTTCTGCCAACATGATGAGATGTTGTGATGCACTGCTGCACTATAGAATGCTGCATGACATGAAAAAGAACATATATGATAGTTGACAGTCAGCTGGCTGATTAAAATTGATTATAGTGAGTTTCAAAAGATTTTGTTATAACACTGTTTGCTCAATTTAGTCAGTTTGAAGTAAAAAGACGTCTTTTAAATAATGCCAGTGTGCTTTAGGCATCACTAAAAAAATGCAATGTACCTTTTGATTTTTGGTTTTGTACACAGTTTATCTCTAAGAGATGATTGATTTCAAATAGACCACGGTATCTCCACTACTACAGTCTGGTCCCTTGAAAAGATTGACTGAAATACTTTGAGGGATGCTCAAGTCAAGTCAAAGGTTATTTATGTAGCATAAATACAACAGCAGCACCCCCCGAGCAAGCCAGTGGTAACAGTGGCAAGGAAAAACTCCAAGAGCAAGAGGAAGAAACCTTGAGAGGAACCACGATTCAAAAAGGGGAAACCATCCTCTTCTGGTCGACACCGGATAGCAAACAATAACAGGTTTGCACAGTGGACACTCTGGCCAAAACAGTAAGTGTCTTTCAATTATCATTACAATGAACAGAATGGATTACTGAAATGACAGAAATGACTCATTAAAAAAATGACAAACTAAAAGCTAAAGTTAGCTATATAGCTATGGCTATGTAGATTCCTTACTTAAGATTTGCCCTTTTCTCGGGCTGAAAGGGTAAATGGCTTAATAAAGACAGAATCACTGTTTTCTTTATAATTTTGTTCAATAATCAAGATAAGATTTACACCAATGCCAGCTCGGTTAAATAAATTCACCTGCAGATCAGTGCAGCCATCATATTGGTTGACACCACAGGGATTGTTAATGTTTGCATGATGTATGATGTACCTGTATCTCTGACATGGTGAAATGGTAACGGTAAGGAAAAAAACTTTAATGTACATTAATTTCATGAGATTTTATTCTAAGTAACATGAGATTTTGTAATGATGTTACAATTTTATGTAATGACATACAGTACAGTACTCTTTCCCTTATTACAGATGGACTGTAAATGTATGATGCTTTGTGGAGGGCTGTTACAGTTAGCCACCTTGCACAGCTTGTTCATATTTTTCATTTGACACTTTGTTGTTGTGAATCAGCACCCCTATTAGTAGGTGTTTAGTTTGGCTCAGTTAGTCTTGTTGCTATTGCGGTATATTTATTCCCTAGTCTAAACGTATTATTTTTGAATTTTGGCCTATTTCAGACAGACCTACAGGGCTATTGTCAGTGCTGTTTTGGTCTTACGTACAAACAAATCTCAAATCTATCATGTCGTTTGGTAACACCAAAGGACTGGCCTGCATGAGAAAGGAACATAAGTTTGGCTGTGCTGAATCTTCCCTTGATTATCTTTGTTTGAACAAGCCATCAGGTTTATGTGATGCTTCCTGACTTTTGTTAATATTCCTTGACATAAATGTAAATTCAAAGTTGCCCATTATTTCAAGCTTTCACAAGACAGTCCATGCTCCTTATTTCCAGCTGTCAAAACTGGGCCTGAAACAGTAAATGCTAAACAGCACACATGACTCAGGACTTCCAGGCAAAAATTATTTCTGCAAAGCCCTTTCGGACTCAGATGTCCAGATCGTGAAACGTGCCCTCAGCTGCTTGTGTTTGCACATCTCTCTTATACTCACAGCTTTTCCAAAAGACATGAATTTTTCGAGATTCTCGAGTCGTTCTCCTTTGCCTCCAAATTCAGATGTCTGATTGTAACTTAGACTGTTCAGGCATGCTTTGCAAATTCACTTGGCTTGGAAAAGCAATGTGATGTACACACTGAGTAACATCACCTACATTGTATGTATGGCTTGCTTTATTTGTTGCAAGCTAACCAAACCTGGTTATAAAGGTAGCTAAACCCATCACAGACATTCACTGACAAGCAACAATTGTGGTGCTATATGAGCTCAAAAAAACAGAACTGAATATAGAATGAATGAAGAAAACAACTCAAGTTGCTATTAATTGAACTGACTCATTTTAAGTGTACATAAATTATTAGCATTGAAAGAATGTCATTCCCCCAGCCAAAGGTCAATCAAGTCAAATATAAAAAAGAATGAACTGTGTTTTTCCACATCATAGGATTCCCACCTAGAATCATGAGACACAAACCCAAATAAATGAAGTCTATTGTACTTTATATAGAATATTTCCCACATTACTATTTACTCTGGGACACAAATGGACAAACCTGCACATTTTAGCCTTTAAATTAATGATGATTAAAACTGTACTTTAGAAAATGGAACCTCTCTTGATTTATTATAGGCCTAAGTCTTTAGAAGTAATACATTTCAGAAGTTGCTTAATCTTACCAAGAACCTATAGGAATAGAAAGTTGCCAGTAGAGTAGTAGAATAAATTACTCACTAATAAGTCAATATAGATTATTTTCAGTAATTTGCATAACAACTGTTTGTCTAAATCTGGCTTTATCAAATAAAGAACATGACATTAATTAATACCCAAAACGAGTTCCCTGAAATATAGTGTTACTTAGTTTTAGTACATGACTTCAGACCAGATCATACCAAGGCGAGCTGTAGTGCTAACTCTAGCTAAATTAACTACATTACTAAAAAAAGATGGTTCTTCTAAGGTCTCTAGTAAGATAATGGTTCTATTTAGAACCATGAGCTCTATAATAATATTTCATGCTTAAATGGTTCTTTGCATGGTGAAATGGTCCCTCAGATTGTTGGAGAATGTGTTGTATATGGTTCTATATAGAACCTTTTTGAAAATGGTTCTATATAGCACCCCAAAGGTTCTTCTATTGTTACAAGCTTGACAGTAGTAACTGGTTAGCAAGTAGGACTGGCCACATCAGAACTGCAGAGAAGTTCCACACCTTCCTTGTTTCTTACTTCTGATGCCACACGAACGCGACTCCTCAGAGAAAACTACTGCCTGAGTTAGACTTACTTATTATTCTTTCCCAAACGGAGGACTAACAGTAGTTTCATGCTGCAGCAAATGTGAAATCAATGTTAGGTCCTCCAGGACTGGACTTTAAAACCTTTATACAGCGGTTTGATGAATGTAGCCACTAGCAGGGGTTCGAAAATTGCAATGGAAAATTTCAAAGCACAAAGTTCAGCTTTGCTCCGAGTACAGAGTCTACAAAGAGATGAATGATTCCAACAGTGTGTGCTACCTCTGTATGAACCACACATCAAACACCATCGGATGACACAGACAGACCCATCTTATACACATACACATACAGATACACACGCACACCATCCATGATCACAGAGTGGAGAGGAAATGTTCCTCTCATAAATATTTGGACTTGGCCTAATTGAAAGAGTGTGTCAACCCCAGAGTCTGGGCTGATTCTAAACATTGGCATGCCCGGGTCCGTTCTCCTCGCAAATGTCTCTCAGGTGACTTCCCGTTCCTTAAGAAGCTGTTTAAAATGCACACAGCTGTGGAGAATGTAAGCAGTTCTGGACCTCACTTGCTCTCAGAGAGCGATGAGAAGTAATTTGATCTTATCAGCCAGAGCGTGCTGAGTTTTTTCATCTGTCATTGTAAGTGGCTGTGCATGTCTTAAAGACTGTAATGCGTCTGCGGAGGTGCATGCCATTCGATCTTTAATTGTGTATGTATGACTCCTTCTCTATCTTCTGCTGTCCCAAGTTTTTAACAGTCATGCGTAATGACACGCTGGCAGGCCTCTTCCACTCCATTCACACTCTATGGACTTTTTAATGTGAGTTAGCGTCTCCTGGGAGATGAGCAGGCTGCTCCAACATGCAGCAGGAAAACATGCTTGCATGTTTACTTTTGCGCATGAATTATTCATGATCAAAAGTGTTTTTTTTTTTTTTTTTTTAAACTTCACACCACAAAACAAACACGACTCTAAGGGCAAGGAGACATCTTGGTGTTAGGTTACTGAGGAAGACGTCTAGCGCTTGTCAGTTTGTTGCCAAAACTCTTACAATAGGATTAGCAGAAACCAGTTCTGGTCTGGCAATGTATAATAGTATGTGACCACTCTGAGAGTAGGATTGCTGATCTTGGATCACTATGAATAAGCACTCTTTATTCTGGGATGTTGCATGACTACAGGTCCGGGACAGTTTGGTAAAAGAGGGATTGTTCTTAATAAGTTACGTGTCATGTTTGTTGCTGATCCATGGACTCCTCTGGATTAAAGTTCAAACGCAGGGGCGGATCATGGTCTTGCGAGGCCCCTGGGTACAAGAGTCTTTTGAGGCCCCCCGCAGTCCAACAGCAACGCATAAAAAAGAAGAAAAGTGAGATTAAACCATATTTCACATTAGTTTTTATGTCCATTTTGAGCAGTAAATTTTTAACTGAACAAAATGAGCCTCATCAAGTTACATTATACTATTCTGTTGACGTTGTTACAGCATTCTTTTGTTTTTCTTTCAGAGTCATATTAAAAAAAAACAAAAAAAAAACAAACAGAAGTAGTCCTACATGCATGGATAAGAAAATGCTAACATTGCATTTGAAAGGCAACCACAATACAGTAAAGAACTATTGTAAGAAAACCTTGTATCTCAATTTTTCAGTTTTTGATATAATTTGAATTTTTTAAAAATTCAATTTTTAAAAATTTGTTTACATTATGAATTAATTTCATGAAGAATGGACCAAAAGAAACCGCCCAAAATGACTTGGGGGGGGGGGGGGGGGGAGTTGGGGTCCATTGACTTACATTAAAAGTAAAGTAAGTTTTTACCATCTTCTGTAAAGTTACCATTTTGGAGATAAAAGGTTTTCTTCTGACAACAGTGATATATAGAAAAGTGTGTATTCAATAGCATAAGCAAACATATGTTTAGGACACGAAATTGATATGGAATAGAAGTATTCACACAAGTTGCAACCACAGTGAACAGAAAAAAGTTGCAGATCCATAGTCCATGCAAATCCATTGGTTTGGTAATATGCAAGTGGAAAGTTAATGAAATCACAACTAATTGTCCCTAGACAGATACACCACACAATATCTCACAGTGTGCTCTAGACTAATGATAAGGAAGGTGAAAGAGAAGCCAGCAGAAACAACAGTTACACCAAGAACAATAAGAAATGAGCTGCACTGCAATCATCTCCGTTCCTACACCCCACACATCTTGTCTTGCAGGTCTAAAATGTGCACACAAGTGTTTTGTCAAATCATCTCTTTTGGATGTATTGTTGTCAGGCAATCAAAAACAGAACCCTTTGGCAATAATTCAGATTGCCATGTTTGGAGAAAGACAGGTTGTATGTATGATCCCAAGAATACCACAGTCACAGTGAAGTATGGAGGTGGGAGCATCATGATTTGGAGCTGTTTCTCTGCAAATGTACTGGGGCAATTTATGTGATCAAAGGAAACCCGAATCTAATGATATACCAGGACAAAGGGAAGACTTGAATCCAGGGAGAAGGTCAAGACTCTAAACAGACAGTGACCCCAACATACAGCCAAAATGTGCTGACTTGAATCCCAATTAAAATGTATCAGAGGGAGCCTTGTAAGTTTGGGGACTTTAAAATGTTTTGCCAAGAGGAATGGGCCATAATTAAACCACAGCGCTGGAAAAAGCTAATAACTTCTTACCGTAGATGTCTCAAAGCTGTTATTGCCAACAATGGCTTTGCAACAAAGAGCTAATGGTATTCATTTGTATTGTATAAATGACTTTTTCCTCTATGAAAAGACAGCATGTGTAAATCTAAAGTGAATATATGCACTGGAAGAACATTAAAGTGTCTGCTGTGGTCTGAGGTTCTCTAAGGCCCTTGTCAATCCAAAACTGACTAGGGCTCGTGTCACGGCTGTCGTTTTTTTTAAGATGTATCCTCTCTTTCACTCTGTTCATTGTCACACAACACGCATTTGCTCCTGACACATTACTGCGAGATCTCTGATCAGGGCTCTCTGCCTAACGTGCGAGAATGATTATATGACTTCATGGTGATAAGTAATGTATGACCCTGTGTCTTAAGAAGCGATGGTGTCAAATGATGTTTGACAAGGTGGATTGTGGCTTGCGTTTCACAAGAGCGTGCGTGCATGCGTCTCCAGCTTTTGACTCTATGGCGGACAGGCCGTGCGTGCGCGCTCCCTGCACTGCTTTCACTCTCCCCTCAAACTCTACTTGGGTTTTACATGCGTCCAAGTGTAACGAGGCTTTGGGTAATGAGTGCCTCACATATTCAATACCCAACCAAAGAGATCTGAGATAACAACATATCAAATATTCTTCAGTTGCTCACAAGTGAGATGGATCACTCTCAATTATTCAGACAATTCTCCGCAATCACTCTAATAGCTAGTGCAATTTGGGTGGACTCGCACACAATGTTTACATAAAAAATGAATTTGGCTTGCCCTTTGTGATGACACTGAGATGTTCTCAACTTGATACTATGGGACATGTTCACAATTAGGGCCTGTTGTTCTTTAAAGGAAAACTTGTATCAATAAAGGGCCTCATTAACCAACTGTTCTTACAAAGAAATTTCTTCTTTGAACCCACTTACACAGTTTTTTATGAAGATTGACGACTGTTTTCTTATTTGGGATTTGTTCTTAGGTAAGAACAGAATCTACACACACTCAAAAACACAAAGGTGCGAACAGTTCTGCAGTTTAAGAAAAAATGAGGAAGATATCGGTGAATGAGGCCCAATGTGATTTACTATTAGCAGTGATTGACACTGTGGACAATGAACAAATGCTAACTGGCTTTCATCCATTGTCTGGAAAGCCACCTTTAATAATAATAATCTATCTTCGTTTGAAACTGGTGAATGGCCACATACATTGTACCTTGAATCTTCACTGAAGGGAAAATTCATCGATTTTGAAAGATTTCTGCATAATCGAGCCATTAAGGTGTAAACAGTTATTCAGAGTGGTCTGAAACGAAATGCTGCATTCTAAAGAAACTTACAGAGACAGAATTGCTCACAGTGGTGGTGAAGGGACCAGATGCCTGAAGTCTTAATGCCTCAAAAAGCTACCTGACAGAAAGTAAATGGTTATGAATATTAAACCAGATGCCTGAGATTGTTTTGTTTTAAGACAAAGTTTTGGCCTAAAACTTTCAAAACATTCAAGGTAACTATAACTGTAGAATAAAATACAATAAAATAACAACATTTGTGTCGTAATCATCTTAACCCCTGGTTCCTATCACCACTGTGTCATGAAGAAGTGCCAGTAAGCTTCTCTACAATGTACCATTTCAAATCAAATGAACTCTGAATGACTTTGTTTACATTTGACAAACTGAACAATGAAGTAATTTTAAAATAAACTGAAGAATCTACCTTTTGACTAAATCTGATGTAATATGGTCCAGTATTAGCCATTACTTCTCCAAAAAAATTCTGAAAATAAGCTGCTTTTACAAGTATTGTGGTCTTCATAATTCAAGCCTGTCAGTTTAAATTCATGTCCAGAGATTTAACATGTCACTGATCTCTCAATAACGACTAGGTGCTACTGCTGCTGTGCAAGGTCAAAATACCTTTTAACCATTAACCAAGGCTCTAAAAACCAATGTCTTGAAATGAGCGCATAGGACATAAGCTGGTGTCAAAACAAGCAAAGGCTTGCAAGGATCCTTCAGTCACTGCTGCAAGAGGACAGACTATTTGGACACATGAAGCGCTACAGTGTGCGAGATCTTTGGAAGAACGTAACTGGAGGTCAGCCTCAGGAGGCCAGCTCTGGTGCCAGCCTGTCTGAATCTAACACCACTGATGTCAACAGTGTCACCCAAACCACCAGTCAGAGCTCTGATGATTTTCCCATGAATGTGGTTTCGGTGATGCCTGCCCAGCCGTCCAGCAGCCCGGACAACCAGGTGTCGGATGGAGACAAAGCGGGGTCCACGCTGCTCTTCTCTGGCATCTTCCTGAGTCTGGTAGGCATGACATTCACCGCCATGGGCTGGATCAATTATGAGGTCAGTGCCAGCTTTGAGTGGACTCAACTGCTCGGGCCAGTCCTGCTATCTGTGGGTGGCACATTCGTGCTTATCAGCATCTGCAAGTTTCACATGTTCTCCTGCCAAGCCTGCAAGGTGCAAAGCGACGAAGGAGTGCCGGAGATCGATCTGCCACCTCTGGCAGGACCATCTTTCGTCTTCTCCGGCATCAATCAACCAATCACTTTCCACAGAGCCACGGTGGTGCAGTATATCCCACCACCATATACCTCAGGGGTACAGGACAGAAGCTTGAACCCTATTAATAGATCCATTCAATCCAGCCAACAGCCATTAGCTGTCACAATGTGTGCACCACCACAGTATTACAGTGTATACCCAATGGATAACCCCACTTTCTTGGAAGATAACGAAACACAGGAGCAAACAGCAGATACGAGGGAAACCAGGTATGATGCATCTGTCAGGTTTGTGTCTAAAATGCTTATAGTTGAATGGATTGTTTGATCTAGAATCTTCCACATCTGCAATCTTCCACCTCTGCAATCTTCCACCTCTGCACCTCTTCACTCCCCAGTCCATGCAGTCCATATATGGGACCTACATTGCAAAAACAAGCCATTTTGAGTAAATTGTTTTTGTGATATCACAAAAACCAAAGCATTTTTATAGAGTAGTGATTCTTAGACTCTTTGACCCAAAATGTTGTACATTTTTATTTTTAATATGTATAAAAATGATCCCAAAAACAAGATCACGTCCCTTTTTATGTGAAGAAAAAATATAGCATGCCTAGAAAAGCATAGTAATAGACTACTGAAAACACTGGAGGATATTCTTTCAACAGTGGCATTCAACACTCAGCACATCAATAATACACACCACTACACACTTAAAATGCACACAATGCATGGTCTAATGAAGCTGAAGCTGGCTTCTTATTCACCTACTTCTTGTTCAAATGTTTTATTCCACCTTAAAAGGCACAGCAGTTACATTCTGGCACCTGTACATTAGTAAGAATAAGAAGCAGTGTAATTGTTGCATGATTTAAGGTGGAACAGGAAATTTTGCTAAAGCCAGTTTCAACCTTGTCATGGTTTTACATGCTCATTTACATATACGTCTTAAAGACACAGTAATGAAAGCAAGCTGTTAAAAATGAAGGAATAGAGAGAGGTTGGAAAATGGTCATGAAAAAAATTATTACAACTGTTTTTGGTCTGGAAACCCACATAAACCTCATAAGTGGATCATCATAAACAGAAAGGAAGAAATAAAGCACTAGACAAATATATAATCTGGGTCCTTAAATGCACATCTGGAATGAATTCACAGTGATACTGACAACTATTGAGTTGTCTCCAAGTACATGAAACACAAATGCCGAAATAGTGCACTACTGTTGAAAATGCATTTTGTTCATACAGCATGATGTATGAAACATTATCTAATCTCATATGCATCAAATTTCAATCGAATAAGCTTTGTTTACTATGTCTGCTTGTCATTTAGTCATTTAGGTTCAGCCCAATTCACAAGCTGCTCCTGAAACTGTTAATATGTAGCAAAGTTATGATCTTTCATGCTTGGTTTTCTTTAAAGCACGCTGCGGTTTGTCCTTCAGTAGCTTTTGGGCTACAACTAAGGGACAGAAGTTACATTTCATTATTTGCTATGTGTTAATTTATGAGTGAAACATCTTCCTGTGCTTCTACTAGTCTATATGGATTCAATTACACAATATATTAAACACTAAATTACACTTAAGCTGAATGTAAGCTTCGTGTCTTTTTCTTAACATGCTATCTCCTTGACAGGATACAGAATCAAAGCGGGGAAGTGGAAGAAGAGAAAGCTGAAGCTTCAGAAAGATCCTCTCCACCGGCATATGAGGACCTTTTTCCCACCACATTGTGTGACAGTTCTTCCAGATAAAATTACTTGTAATAAAAAATTTATATTAATAAAAAAAACAAAAACTAAGGGTGACATGATCTTTCTCTGTCAAAAGAGAGACACACCAGCACCTTAAAGGCGAATTCTGCTGGGGTTTTTTTAAAGTCTGCATAATTAAACGGTTAAGATGTACACAAACTTTCTACAGAAACTTACCAAGTCAAACGCTTCACAGAGGTGGTGATAGGAGCCAAATGTCTTAAGAGTTTAATGCCTCTAAAAGCTACATCACAGAAAGCCATCGTATGAAATAGTTATAAATAAGTTGCCTGATGCCTGAAACATTGTTTTATGATAGTTTTAAAAATGTAGGCCTATGGTTAAAAACATAATCATGACTGGGAAGTACATGCAAGGTGCAATAAGGCAAAATAGCCTCTTTAATGTTTGTTTTTCTTTTAGTTACCATTAGTTTACCATTGCATCAAAATTGCATGTAATAAATTTAAAGGCACGTGTAGATCGTTTGGAATGTGTTCATTTCATTTCTGAAAACTCTTAGATTTTTTTTAAAGGATTAACCTTCCGAAAATGTGATTTCTGCACCTTAGACTGTTTAATCAGAGACTACGTGAGCTATTTTCACCATAAATGACCCGGAAATACGGTGGAACGCAGAGATCATATTCTCCAGGGTATATTTTGGTTTTTCCGTCTGAATTCACATGACCAAATCTTAAGGCAAATTATTTAGTAACTGCATGAAGTAAATGCAATTGTTTTCTTTTATTTATTGATTTTTTTGTAAAGGCTCCCCTCAAATGAACAGAACATGTGTTTTATGACCTCATATACTGCTGTATGCTAACAATTTACTGCAGAAAGCCAAAACTCTCTGACGCTCTGCATTATTTTATTTAAAAAATTACAGAGCAGATCACTGAGGAGACACCATCTGTTTATAGTTTATAGCCCAGATTTGTAGAAAAATGGGTCGACTTTCAGTAGAAAAAAAAACCTGAGTTCAGCTTCTTCTACTATAAGGGTTTAAAATGACATCACCATCTATTTGACTGGAAAGAAGACAGTTACAGCTCTCATACGACGGGCAGCTTCTGAATGTAGCTTATGAAATATGAAAGTTATGAAGAATATGATGAAGTGCCTTTTGGAACCACCGGTGGTTCCAAGGAGCATAAGAGGCTGCGCTGATATTAATACAGTGATGATGGGGCAGTTGTGGGCTGGAGGATAGGGAACTGGCCCTGTGACCGGAAGGTTGCTGATTCGATCCCCAGGGCCGACAGTCCATGACTGAGGTGTCCTTAAGCAAGACATCTAACCCCCAACTGCTCCCCGGGCGCCATGGATAGGGCTGCCCACTGCTACGGGCAAGTGTGCTCACTGCCCCCTAGTGTGTGTGTTCACTAGTGTGTATGTGGTGTTTCACTTCACGGATGGGTTACATGCGGAGGTGGAATTTCCCCGGTTGTGGGATAAAAAAAAAAAAAGTATCACTTAACTTAAAAAAGCATATAAAGTATACAACATAGAGCAGAAGTGATAGTTGAATGACAATTTCACTCATCTTTGTTTCAAGCCTTTTTAATTGTCATGTTTTTACATAAATAAGCAACGGTATATATATATATATATATATATATATATATATATGATACAACTTCCTATTTATATCATAATAAATGACATGTTCCCTGCTTGTAACACACACAGGTTAAAATGACTGTTTTGCTAAGTTAAATAATCTTTAGGGAAATTCATTATTATGACATTAAATTGCTTGAAAACAAAACAGATAACATTGTAATTACGGTGTCACTGGACGATTTTAATGACTATAAGTTATAAGAAGTTCGGCGTCAGTGAGGCGGTACAGTCCAAAATCACAGTCCATACAGACACTTTTAGTATTTTGTGAACACGTGATGATCCGAAGTTAAAGTAAATAAAACGCTGAAGGAACATAAACTGAACTCATGGGAAGTAAAGGGTCGTGTCTGAGGTGGGACCCCTGGTTCGTACTGTACGTTTCCCACATCAAGCCACTCTCAGTGACTTTGCTGACGTCCCAACTATCGAGTTGTCCCGGAACGCGTTTAGAAACGGGGGAACACGAAGACCGCGTGCTGTCGCCACCGGAAGTTACGCGGTGAGTCCGAACGGCGTTTTGAGCCACGGTTAAACCATAAACTTCTCCTGCAGCGGCCACGCGCAGCGCCAGCCAGTCAACCACAGCGCGCCGTCACACGAGCCGTTATTCCGCTCAGCCTTTGTCCTTCGCTGACCGGGTGAAGCCGACTTTCGGTTTAAGTTTGGGGAGTGATATCACAGGCTAGCGGACACTTAGCTCCATAACCTTTAAATCCAGCTCCGTGTCGAGTCTCCGCTCCGCAGGGCTGAGCAGGCTGAGCTCTGGACGGTCAGGATATTTAACAGAGGAGACGTGCGCTTAATGTCACTCGAGCACAGAGACCGTACAGCGCTGAGAGGTGGCGTGTAGCCTGTTGGGGGGGAGTTTCTGCTGCTGGCTGTAGGTTAAACCGCGGGTTCGTTCTCTGTCTTGCAGGCTGTTTTTTTCCAGCGCTGACTGAATGACCCGGTCCGGCGGCGCACGCGACTGTCCAGTCTGAGCCACACGGGGGCGGAACGAGTGTGGAAGAGACTCGAGACTGAGGAGAGACCGAGACTGAGACTGAGACTGAGGCCGGGTGTGTGTTTGTATGCGAGCTTATGACTGACTGGACCAAGGCCGCCTAATAACGGCTGAAGTAGTTGTTGGTTGGTGGAAGTCAAAAGTAGCCCAGAGTAGCTTCTGTAACAGGTGTGGGCTACGCAGGCCTCTCACTGTAGGTAGATGAGGCTGCTAGCCTGTGCTACTTGCTGAAAAATCCAGTGCTGTGTCCGAAAGTGTCCACTGTATTGGAAAATTTGAATCACTGTATCGAACAATATCATAGTGAACAGAGTTTGTGGTGGTAGTGAACAATTTAAGACACTGAAGCTATTATAGGGGGCCTCACAGCAAGGAGGGCCTGGGTTTGATTCCCCGGCCGGGTGATCAGGGTCCTCTCCACCCCTGTGGAGTTTGCATGTTCTCCCCGTGTCTGTGTGGGTTTTCTCCGGGTTCTCCGGTTTCCTCCCACAGTCCAAAGACATGCAGTCAGGCCTATTGGACATGCTACATTGGCCCTGGGTGTGAGTGACTGTCTGTGTCTGTCTGTCTGCACTGCGATGGACTGGCGACCTGTCCAGGGTGTATCCTGCTTTTCGCCCGAAGACTGCTGGGATAGGCTCCAGCACCCTGACGGAGAAGCGGCTTAGAAAATGGATGGATGGAAGTTATTATAGGATTACTCATTACTTACAAACTATGCAGTGCATTATGAGAATCTCTGCTAGGGTACATCAGTTGTACAATAATTAATGCAGGGTGGGATTGTTTGAGTGCTTTTGATTTTGATTAAGATGATGGTTGGTTGAGCTGGACATCCAGCTGGAAAATCTACCCTGTGCTGGATAACCAGCTTGGTAAGGTGGTCATGCGACAAGCTAAACCATCAAACTAAAGAAAAAAGTTCTCTACACACTTAAAACAATGTTTTTTCAAGGGTTCTTCAGTAAAGGCAGTTGTTCTGTTTAGAATCGCAAGTTATATATATATAGAACCATTCGTGCTTGAAGAGTTTGTTTGCATGTTGAAATGGTTCTTCAGATTGATGGAGATTTTATAGATTGTAAATACAGAACCTTTCTGAAAATACTTGTATATCGCACCAAAATGTGGCTATTGTCACAAACCTGATGTTGTAGCAATAGCAGAACCCTTTTTGGTGCTATATGGAGCCATTTTTAAGTGTGTAGACTACTGTGTTAGGTGTTCATTTTCTGCTACATCTGGTTTCATCAGTTCTCAGTACTTTCTTAAGAAATGAAAGATCAGAAAAGTTTTGCATTTTTGGGTTATTTTTTTTCTCCACATCTTTGACTGATGCTGGTAAAGCATCTTTCTTTTTAATTTAAGAATTCTAATGGCTGGAAAAAAAGTTCAGTCTCTTGAAGTGACGTCCAACATGAAAGTCCATCAGGACTGTGCTGCAGTTCCCACACCAGAGCGAAAAGATGACAAGTGCAAATGCTTTCTTTCGAAAACAATTTGAAACAGTGTGCTGGGGCTGGCCAAGCCCTTTGTGGTGAAACCGCAGCGCAATGTGACTTCTATTAATTTCACTGCGCCATAAAGTGCGGGTGGCCGACAAGACTCATTATTTGAGAGCTCCGTAGCAATTGCGCCGTTTTATGAAAGAGTGACGGAACACGTCAAATGTTTAAACAAATCCCAAAAGAGAGCACAGAGAGTCCTGTCAAAAAATAGGCTCCTCATTTAGAAGCATAATCCAGCAGATCTACCTGTCTTATAATAATAGTAATAATAGTTTTCTGGTGTGACGTGGCAAAAATAGGGAAAATTTACTCAAACACAGTACTGTGCAGAAGGCAGAGACTACCTTTCATTTAATTTCTAGTCAAAACAGCCATTATGTACATGTTCTTCATTTTTGAGGAGATATTTCTGAGGAGATTAGATAAAAGATAATTCACTTGCATAAAACAGGAAAGTCAAAGGAAAGTAAGTGAAAAAACATGAGTTTCCAAAAGTGGACTTTAAAAAAATAGACAAAAAAAGATGATAAACGTTGGAAAAAAAAATAATTTGCTGGTGTTCTCATTAAAATGGACTGTCCAGACCTCAACATTACTGAATGTGTTTGGGGGTTATTTGGATTGTGAGAAGCAGAAAATGCAACCATCCTTAAAGACTGAACTTTGGAGAAGTGAAAAATATCGTTGCAGATTTCTTTGAAAAACTGAAAAAAGTTTGCCAAAAAGAATGGAAGCTATATTAAAGGTTAAGAGTGGACATGAAATTATATATACACTGCTCAAAAAAATAAAAAAAACTTAAACAACACAATATAACTCCAAGTAAATCAAACTTCTGTGAAATCAAACTGTCCACTTAGGAAGCAACACTGATTGACAATCAATTTCACAGCTGTTGTGCAAATGGAACAGACAACAGGTGGAAATTATTGGCAATTAGCAAGACACACTCAATAAAGGAGTGGTTCTGCAGGTGGGGACCACAGACCACTTCTCAGTACCTTTCTGCTTTCTGGCTGATGTTTTGGTCACTTTTGAATGTTGGTGGTGCTTTCACACTCGTGGTAGCATGAGACAGACTCTACAACCCACACAAGTGGCTCAGGTATTGCAGCTCATCCAGGATGGCACATCAATGTGAGCTGTGGCAAGAAGATTTGCTGTGTCTGTCAGCGTAGTGTCCAGAGGCTGGAGGTGCTGCCAGGAGACAGGCCAGTACACCAGGAGACGTGGAGGAGGCCGTAGGAGGGCAACAACCCAGCAGCAGGACCGCTACCTCTGCCTTTGTGCAAGGAGGAACAGGAGGAGCACTGCCAGAGCCCTGCAAAATGACCTCCAGCAGGCCACAAATGTGCATGTGTCTGCACAAAGGGTTAGAAACCGACTCCATGAGGATGGTATGAGGGCCCTGAGTCCACAGATGGGGGTTGTGCTCACAGCCCAACACTGTGCAGGACGCTTGGCATTTGCCAGAGAACACCTGGATTGGTGAATTCGCCACTGGCGCCCTGTGCTCTTCACAGATGAAAGCAGGTTCACACTGAGCACATGTGACAGACATGACAGAGTCTGGAGACGCTGTGGAGAGCGTTCTGCTGCCTGCAACATCCTTCAGCATGACCGGTTTGGCTGTGGGTCAGTAATGGCGTGGGGTGGCATTTCTTTGGAGGGCCGCACAGCCCTCCATGTACTCGCCAGAGGTAGCCTGACTGCCATTAGGTACCGAGATCCTCAGACCCCTTGTGAGACCATATGCTGGTGCGGTTGGCCCTGGGTTCCTCCTAATGCAGGACAATGCTAGACCTCATGTGGCTGGAGTGTGTCAACAGTTCCTGCAAGATGAAGGCATTGAAGCTATGGACTGGCCCGCCCGTTCCCCAGACCTGAATCCGATTGAGCACATCTGGGACATCATGTCTCGCTCCATCCACCAACGCCACGTTGCATCACAGACTGTCCAGGAGTTGGCGGATGCTCTAGTCCAGGTCTTGGTGGAGATTCCTCAGGAGACCATCCACCACCTCATCAGGAGCATGCCCAGGCATTGTAGGGAGGTCGTACAGGCACGTGGAGGCCACACACAACACTGAGCCTCATTTTGACTTGTTTTAAGGACATTACATCAAAGTTGAATCAGCCTGTAGTGTTTTTCCACTTTAATTTTGTGTGTGACTCCAAATCCAGGCCTCCATTGGTTAATAAATTTGATTTCTATTGATGATTTTTGTGTGATTCTGTTGTCAGCACATTCAACTTTGTACAGAACAAAGTATTCAATGAGAATATTTCATTCGTTCAGATGTAGGATATATATATATATATATATATATATATATATATATATATATATATATATATATATAATTTTTTTTTTTCTTTAAATGAGTAGTGTGTGCTTAATGGCTGTTAATGAGTATTGGCATACAGTACTGTGACATTGGTACAATATTGTATCCAGAGACTTAAAACTATACCTCTGAACTTGACTGTCTTTACAGTTATGTGAGGTATATATTCATGCATTGTTGACTTTTAATGATCTACTGTGAACAGTGAATCTCTTTATTGCTCTCATGATCACTTAAGCTGGCAGGCTGCAGAATCAAGCTTCTTTGAAAGTTTAAATGCATAAGATACTAAATTATCACTGGGTTAGTACTCTTGAGTTTACATCTTCAGTCCCTTCGGATAGGAAACGGAGCTAGTTTATTGCCTGTTTAAGTGGGCTCCATACACCCTGTCTTGACTTTTTATTTTGTGTGTACCTCAGTCAGGACATTATGACCACCTCTTTGTTTCTATGGTCATTGTCCATTTTATCAACTCCACTTACTATATAGATGCACTTTGTAGTTCTACAGTTACAGACTGTAGTCCATTTGTTTCTCTGATACTTTGTTATGCCCCTTTTACCCTGTTCTTCAGTGGTCAGGAAACCCATGGACCCTCACAGAGCAGGTACTATTTGGGTGGTGGGTCATTCTCAGCACTGCAGTAATGCTGATGTGGTGGTGGTGTGTTGGTGTGCGTTGCACTGGTCTGAGTGGATCAGACACAGCAGTGCTGCTGGAGTTTTTAAGTACCTCAGTGTCGCTGCTGGACTGAGAATAGTCCACCAAGCAAAAATGTCCAGCCGGCAGCGTCCTCTGGGCAGCGTCATGTGACCACTGATGAATGACTTACAGGATGATCAACAAACTGTGCAGCAGCAGATGAGCTATTGCCTCTGACTTTACATCTACGAGGTGGACTGACAAGTTAGGAGTGTCTAATAGAGTGGACAGTTTGTTTAAAAACTCCCAACAGCAATGCTGTGTCTGATCCACTCATACCAGCACAACACACACTAACACATAACCACCATGTCAGTGTCACTGCAAGGATGTGTATGATCCAGCACCCAAATAATACCTTCTCTGTGAGGGTCCATGGGGGTTCTAGCCACTGAAGAACAGAGAAAAAGGGTATGCAGAGAAACAGATGGACTATAGTCTGTAATTGTAGAACTACACAGTGCACCTATATAGTAAGTGTTTATTAAATATTTTAAAATATTGATATATAAAAAGGTATAAATATTGCCCTAATAATTCTTACCATGTTCATTTTTAAGTCTGTGGTGAAACCAGCTTTAGTCTTTAGTCAGGCTTGAGGTTAACATGTATTCATATTAAACTGCAGGAGGTACATGGACATAGAGTTGTGGTCCCGTCACATACTGATGATGTCTTGAGTTGACCACATGTCTGTCTCTTGCTCCTCTCTTTTTATTTAAGCTCTTGTAGCTGATGGGGTCTCTGTTTGTACCAGTTACCATATGTGGTGTGTGTTGTGTTGGTTGCTCTAGAAATATCTTAAAGTCTGTTTGGCATCTTTGTTCAGCTTTATGTTAAGTTCATGCAGCGCCTCGTCATATGACACCAGTGCAGCTTCCTCCAGCTCTTTGAACCTGACCAGCTTGATTGCTTCATAGCTTATTTGCACTGTTTTGCTGCTACAATAACCAGCCTCCAAAAACTGAACCTCATGCTCTGTCGTTCCACGATCTGCCAAATTTTAAATCCATAACGTACCTATAATCCTTATGGTCCCTAACCAGCCTGTGTCTAATTCCTCATGAACTCCTTCTTGGTCTTCTGTACTTGTCCTGTACATTTTAACATTGAAAAATACAGGGTTCATTTAGCAAAGCCATAGTAGAACCACTTTAGTTTACCTAAAGAAGTAAAGAATAGTTCTATAATGTCTGATGATTTCAGTGGATGGTTCTAAAATGATTCATGGGTTCAGTAGATGGTTCTATAAAGGTCAGTGGTTTCAGTGGTGGTTCTAAAATGGATAATGGGTTCAGTGGTGGTTCTAAAATGGGTGATGGGTTCAGTGGATGCTTTTATAATGGTTGATGAATTTAGTTGTGGTTCTAAAGTAGTGGGTGGTTTTAAAATGGTTCGTGGTTTCAGTGGATGGTTCTGTAGTAGTCAGTGATTTTAGTGGGTGGTTCTGTAATGGTTGATGGTTTCAGTGGGTGTCTCTAAAAAGATTGCTGGTTTCAGTAGGTGGCTCTAACATGGTCAGTGGTTTCAGTGGATGGTTCTGAAAAGGTAGATGATTAGAGTGGATGGTTCTGCAGAGAACCATATTTCAAAATGAGATGTTTGAGTCCTCCACATAGCTTTTTGGTGCCTTCAACATACATTTGTTAAGCCTCCAGAATCTGATTAAAAATGTTTGTTTTAAACATTATAGTTCATATTCACAACTAAAACTAATTATGGAAGCCAAACGTTTGCCATGACAAGTTACCACACCCTTTAATACGGCATCCGTGAGAGTCTGGGTTAAAACTTTAGCTTAGCTAGAAAAGTAGAAGCTAATTGGCCATCACTTTTCATCACAGGTTCACCATATTTAAATGGTTAAAATTTAACAAAGGGATTGAGCGTGGGTTGACTTGAAATGTGCTAAACTAAGAATCAGAACTGTTCACAGTGGTGGTGATAGGAACCAGACATCCAGAGAGTTTAATGCCTCTTAAAGCAACATCACAAAGTTATTGTATGAAATTCTACAAATGCATTGCCTGATGCAAGAAACATAAGTGTTGTGATAAGGTTTTGGCCTACAATTTTTAAAAATACATTTACTCCGGAGAGGTAAATGCAGTGTGTTGTGAGGCAAAATAGTCCCCAAACAAAACTACACAATTGTTTACATTTTTACCTCTAGATGCAAACTGCCATTTGGGCAGATCTGTAAAGCAATCAATAATACAGATGTTTTATTGGAAATACCTTGCTAGCCGTGATGAATAGTGTGGTAAAATTGTTTCATCTTTGTCAACGCCATTTTTAGGTAAACCTTTCAAGTCTCCCACACCCTCTCATTGTGTGTGAGATACCCACCTCGCTGGTGGTCTGCTTAGCATGTGACACACTGCTTCGTAACTCTAAATAGAGGCCCTGGAAGAAAGGGGACAAATGGATTCCATGTTTGCAGCCAAACACGGCAGAGCAAAGCGAAGGGAGACGGCTTTGTTGTTTATGAAAAACATGTGAAACCAATCAAATCCAAATTATCCACCCGCTGCTCCAGTTTCTGTCACAGTTGCCCCACCGTAGGTAATGCCACCCAGAGAGAGGGAGTGTCACACGCACACACTTGCACTTGCACACACTTTATTAATCTATATGGGTGGCTTGAGCAATCATAATACACCCTCACATATATATGTACACGCACACAAAGACAATAATAACTTACATATGCACATATACTGTGAACGAATGTGTATATAGACAGACACGCATAAACATACAGTTTGTTTGGGATGCATCCGACAGTAAAAATCCCAGGGTGATGAGATCAATATGACCAAGAGGAAATGACTCTCAGGCACTGGAGGCTATTACAGTGCATTTACATACTGAGACATGCATTCTTTTCCTCTCATTCACTGATGAGTACAGGAAGGCCATTACAGGGGAGACAATGGAGATGTACTCTACCTTATACATGGTTATGTGCCGTATACCTACTAGAAAACCACTTGGATTTGCATATAACTTCAACTATCAAGAATTCTACATATAAAGAACTACCTCTTTTTCATGATTGTATGCTTGCATGGTCCTTCATGAGCCCTGTTCACAGATAATGATCCTACTATTTATTAAGGTAAGCTTAAAATTGCCCTATGGTGACTACATAAAAAAGACCCATCATTTTTCGATGACAATTTTATAACCTCTTTTTATCCTTTAAAATGAAACAGGGTGTTTGTGTTACTGTGCCTTTAAAGACCTAATTGAGCCAGATTACTTTTACCTGGGGATGTGCTGTAATTTGAGTGATTTTTAAGAAGATCTGTGATTTTAATCCAGTACTAATCTGCAATGCCCATAGTTTTAGTCTGCCAAGTAGAAACTCCAGAGAGAACTGCCTTCAGAATTTTGCCTCACCCTGAGCTTCCTCTGTGATAGCAGCCCCGTTCGAATCAACATCACAGTAATACAATATCAAAACCAGGTAAGACAAAACAACCTTTTTTCAACCTGAAGACATGGCTAACTTAAAATGGAGCTTGATTTGACCCAGTTCCATGCTGATCAAATTTGCAACAGGAATTTACCCACGTTTAAGTTTGAAACACTTTTTTTTTTTAATTAAAATTGAGGAAAATGTGGTTTTCCATGATGCAGACTCTTTAATGTGTTGGAACAGCGTTTCTTAATCCTGCTCCTGGTGACGCAGAGTACTGCATGGTTTCAAGGATTCTTTAGACTTGCATGATTAAGGGGTTCTGCATTGTGGAAAAGTTCTTCAGCTTGATGGAGAATTGTGCTGTAGATGGCTCTATATAACACCAAAAGACATTCTTTTATTGTTAGAATGTTAAGCTTGTAATAAAAAGAACAAAAGGTTTCTACATACAACCATCTACAGCACATTCTCCATCAATCTGAAGAACACTTTCACCATGCAAAGTCATGCAAAGGGTTCTTTCAGTGTTCATGGTTCTATATAGACCCATTCCATTTATTAAAGAACTCTTGAAGCATTTCATGCTTCAATCGTTCTTCAGATTGATGGAGAATGTGTTTTATGTGGTTCTGTATAAAATCATAAATGGTTCTACATAACACCAAAAAGGGTTCTTCTGTTGTTACAAGCTTGACATGGTTGTAAATAGAACCATTCACTTTACTAAAGCGCCCTTGAAGAACCATCTAGAAGCATCTGAGGAACCATGAGATTATGAAATGCTGTGCTAGAAGCATACTGAATCAATCGTAAGGGTAATATACATGTTAAGCATTATATCTGAACTGAAATTACACCACAAATATATAGGGTATAGGTATGTATGTAGCTTGCTAAGTGTTTTTTATGCACTAGATAGGTTAGTCTTACTTACAGTTTCTCAGTACACCCACGACTTCAAACTGGACTACATCGTTGTAAGGTAAGATAGTCTTGAGATGAATATGTGCATGTAATGACTGTAGGCTGTGTGCCTGGGGGGCTGTACAGCTCTGATGGCAAAACTATTAATGGCTCTTGGGCTTTCAGTCCATTCTCATACTCTGTGGCCGCCAGTTGCTCTCAGCAACCTGAGAAAGCCATTGCCAGTGATTCATGTGAAACTGTCCCTTATGGAACCACTATGAGTCCTCCTCTCCATACTATTACCAGCTCTTACACTCTTCAGAAGATTCATTCTCTAGCCTTTACAGCCAAGCAGGTGTTTGACTCATTTCGATAAAGGTTTGGGGATACTCCAACTTTTCCTGTGTGCTAGGCCATGTACTGTGACAGTGTGGTATGTGAAGCTTCAAATCATTTCAGATACTTTAGTGTGGGGATTCTTTAGCAGGAGTGAACAGTAGGCCTAAAGGAATTACAAAAAAGCTGACTGGCTACGAATGAAGTCTAGAATAGGGCCAAGTAGCATGCTGTAAGTTGAATAATAGTTAACCAGCCCCTGCTGTCCTTCCCTGACATTGTTAATATGTTCAAGGTGAAGTTTCTCTTTAATTTAGGTTAGATCATCTAACTTAAAGCCTGACATCTCAATCAATGTCATAGTGAAACAAGCTGCAATAAATCTAACAAACCATATGTGATACAGTTAATGTCCCATATTTTTATGGGATGGGATAGTGATTGCTCGTTCAGGGCAGTGGTCTTGTGGTTATACTGTATGTCTGATGGAGAAATCATGCCTGTGACTTTAATAAAGTAGAGAGCGTTTTAATGAGACTCAGATGGATAGACTGGATGACGTTAGCAGATGTTCCTCTAGTATCTGGAAAAAGAACCTGCTCAAGTCAATGCAAATGAACCAGACAGCTCACTGACATACCTTGAGCTATGAAGCCATACATTTTCTTGTTTATTAATTCCCCCTTCTCTCTCTCTCTCTCTCTCTCTCTCTCTCTCTCTCTCTCTCTCTCTCTCTCTCTCTCTCTCTCTCTCTCTCTCTCTCTCTCTCTCTCTCTCTCTCTCTCTCTCTCTCTCTCTCTCTCTTTCTCTCTCTCTCTCATTTGTTCGCATGTTTCCACCCGCGCACCAATCTGTCTGACCCATATTAAACCTAGACTAGAAAAAACTTTTAACGGTGATTCACTCTATGCTTAATCCATATTTGGGAAACAGGCTTTAAGTTTATAAGGTTCTCTTACCTTGTAACTATACCCATTTCCATAGGCAATTTTACCACATACGTCTACCATGCAGATGCATTTTGAAGGTCAAAAGTGGTCACTCAGTTCCGCAGGACTGAAAGGGCTGAGTGCTACAGGTTTTCACTCCAAACAAATTGAGGAATGAAAACCTGCAGCCACACCAGCCCTTTGTGGATAAGATTGGAGACCCCTGATTTAAGTGATGGTCTATTCTCAGCAAGGTGACTCCAATATGGTAGTGGCATGTTGGTGTCTGTTGTGTAGTTATAAGTAGGTCAGGTACAGCAGTGTTGGTGGATTTTCAACATTTCAGTGTCACTCCTGGGTTCACCAACCAAAAATGGTCAGCCAACAGTGGACCTGTGGACACTGTTGAAGGACTAAGAGAAATAGTGCTGAAAAAGATTAGCTGCAGTCTCTAGCTGGTGGTCAGGTTATTGTTCTGAAAGCACCAGCAGCTTCTTTATTTGATCTGTCAATTTTCTTCTTCACTGTTACTTTTCTCAGTGACAGCTGCACGTCTGTTCAGACCCATAGTGCTGTGGTGTCTTCTCACAGTGGACGGATGGACAGAAATGGCAGTGAATTTTTTCAGATCTTAATCAAGAGTGGAGATTTTCTCCTCTATCTCAAACATGAAAGTACTCTTTACCACGTGATAGCAGTTTGGTGGTCTATCAGGTCTTACATGCTTGTTAGTAGAGCCATTTTCTCTATCTTTATCTTTAAACTTCAGTTTTGGAAAATCCTGTTTTATCCTTAGATTTTTCCCCTTCCTTTTGCAAGTGGATTTTTATAGATCTAATAAAACCCTCTAAAAATTGCTTCTACTTAATGGCAGTTTTGACTGGCTATTAAATCTCTGGCCTTTGCGCAGTGCTGTATATGAAAAGGCATGTATAGGGGAGAGATTAAAGGTTTACGTCTCCAGTGTATGGATATATTGTATGTACATTAAAATGAAACCAGTGAGAAACATTTACAAGTTTGAATTGTCTTGCAGCTTCATCATTGTTTATGGCATCATAATGAAATTTTCATGCTAAATTGCTCTCATAGCAAAGCTATCTGGCCCAGTCTTACCGATCAAAACAACGTCATATGCTGTGAGGCCACCTCGTCTCTGCCTTAATCTTGCCTTGTGTGCCAGCCCGAATGGTTTCAGTGGAGAAATGTAAACAGGGGAATCGCTGGGAGTGGGGATATTTTGAGAAAGCATTCCGTTGTTTGCATTAGCATTTTCCTTCAGGGAAAACTTCTGTCACTGTCAATTTTGCAAGGCTACCAGCCAACATTCTGTCAATGCCTTGTTAACATCCGTGTAATGCTGATATTTATGACTTAATTGAGTTTTGATGCAGTTCATCTGCGGTGGGTCTGCACGCATGTGTGTGTGTGTGTGTGTGTGTGTGTGTCTGAGTGAAGGTTAGAGGGGGCGGAAAATCAGGAGTTATTTTGGTTTCGAATGTGTATCTATACACATATGGTCCTGGTTTTGGCCTGTATACCCCAAGATCTCACGGATGGCCTTTGACCCTGCTCCCTGAGACTGCCATGATTTTGGCCTCAGCGTTCCAAGTTTGGTTTGACCCCCTTCAACCCCAGAGATCAAAGGGCACAGCCGCTGAGCAGCAAATTAACCCAATGTGTCAAACTTTGCATGACACCATGTTCAGTCGGACTTTTTGGGGGGCAAAATGTTTCACTTTTTGGCGTGGGGGGGGATGTGGGGGGTTTGCATCGTAGGCTTTTGATGTCAGTCACTTTTCATCGTGTCATTTCAAATCTCAGCTTCTACTTTTTCTTTATGCTTTCCCTGTATTCTCGTTTTCTTCCCTTCTTTCTTTTCCTTGAGCTCATTCTCTCTCTCTCTCTCTCTCTTTTATTGTGCATGAAAAAAGCTCCCTCCTGGATAATGATTACTTTATCCTCTCCCCTCTTCTGTTTCAATTATTCACTTTCTCTCTCCATTCCTTTTTCCTGTTACTTCTCTTTCTGTCTGTTGCTCTCGCTTTCTCCTTCTCCGCCCCTTTTCTCTTTTTTTTTCCCTCAGTGTTTAAAGATGTTTCAGTTCAGCTGTCACAAATTATGTTCGCCTGCCCAGCTGTCAAAACAGGGGTGTGTTTTTCTCTTTGCACCCGGTATACTACCAAAAGAGAAAAAGAGAGGGAGACTAAGCGAGAGGGGGAAAGAGAAAGAAGAAGGGGAGGGAGAGAGAAGGGGTCAGAGAGGGAGAGAGAAAGAAAGAAAGAAAGGAGGGGGGCTTTAATGCTCATGTTTGGACACAAGCAATTATCTCTAATTATTGTTTTTCTTTTCAGTTTCCCTGTCCTGATGGAGGTCTGAGCCAGACGAACAAGCCGTAATCTGGCCTCGTCGAGGAGGCCCAGCGGGCCCCGTGGTGCAGCTCGTCCGTGGGACTCTCGGGCTTTCATCTCAATGTGAGTCTGGAGTTGATTCAAACGCAGAGCGATGGGTGAATTAACCCCCAAGCCCCGGCTTTCAATGGGCTCAGCTAAGAGATTATACGTGTTGATGGCAGGCCTTTTATACGTGGTGTGCTTTCAAAAGAAACTTCTGCTGGTTACTCGGGCCACCAAAAATGGGCAAACCATCTCCTATCCTTTTCTAAGGTCTTCCATCGTTCTCTTGACCCTAACAGTCTTTTATGATGTGAGTTTATGAAAATGTTGTCATCCAGAATGTTATTCATGTGGTGTCTATAGAGGCCAGAGAGCACAATCCTAAAAAAACAGCAATTCACACTTTTGTTGAATGCTTGCTCTATTACCACTGTTCTAGATTGTTGTGTTCTACCTTTGTTCTAAATCTCTCCATCTTCCCCATGCTCTAGAATTTTCTCCTCCATTCATGCTATTCTACAGTGCTTTCCCCACTCACACTGTTCTAAAATGTTCTCCCTATTTGTGCTATTCTAGTATGTTCTCCCCCTTTTTTGCATTAGAATGTTCTCCTTTTCAAACTGTTCCAGAATGCTCCATCACATTTACAATTTAGAATGTTCTCTCTATTGACTGTTCTGGAATGTTTTTCCTAATTTCCATTGTTCTAGACTGTTCTCCTCATTCACACTCTTCTTGAAAGCTCTCCCGATTCACACCATCTTCCTAGAATGATCTCCCTCATTTACACTGTTAGAGAATGTTTCCCCATTCCCACTGCTCTAAAATGCTCTCCTTCATTCACCTGGTTCTAGAATGCTCTCCCTATTCAATATTCTCAAATGGTTTTCTCATTCACACTGTTCAAGGATATGCGCCACTCTATGTGCGCCACTGCATTTGGTTTATCAGTTCTACATGTTCTAAATCACCTGCCAACATTAGAATGTTGATGCTTGTTGGATTGGGTTGGCTGTTGTTAGCAGCTAAAAGCAAAGAAGTCTGTAAATGCATTAACAAATCACTAACTGTGCTGCTGTTGTGGTTTGGATGAGCCATTTCACTGGTTATGAGCTCTTATTTAGGCAAAAAAGTGACTTTGTACCCAAAAGATGAAGGGGTATAAAAGTATGCAATCGGTGACAGGCAATGTTTAATGACCACTGGTTTTAAGTCCATGCTCTGTCATATGACTTTGCCCCACCATAGTGGCCTGTTCTTCCACCCCACTCTCCCCACTTTCTCGTCCCTGCTGAGATCTTTGGCACCTTTTCTTTCTGCTTGGCTGCAGATTCAGGTTGATTATCTTCCATATCCTTGCAGGATTGTGCGCACAGGATTGTGTATATAATTAATACGCAAAAATATTGACTTGACCCGCAGCAGATTATACTGACTCACGATCAAAGAAATCAAAGGATGAAAAGTAGAAAGGTTTGATGTTTTCCTGATTTTTAGAAACAGTATTGCATCCTCACCACTCATTTCACGCTTTAATTACATGTTCGGTTTCTTCCAAATGGAGTGTGTCCATACAACTTCTTATGCTGCCTTACAGCTAATAGTCTGCCTTGGCCGTCTGTAATCTCAACAGCTGACTCTTATTGGAAGAGGCACTGCTGAAATGTATTATCTGCACCAGTCTCTGTCTGTGTAATGAAGAGTGGCAGACTCGAAGGATGAGAGACCTCCTCTTGTTTGGAGCAGACATAAGGGTCTGTGGGTATTGTAGTAGAACACAATAGGGAGTGCATATGTTAGTCAGTTTCTATAGGAGTACATGACCTGTGCGCTCTGTGCAACCTCTCTGATCTAAGAGCAGTGACCTGGCCATGTCCAAGCTGTAGAAAAGGTGCCACTGTGCTACCCCCCACACACACACACACACACACACACACACACACACACACACACACACACACACACACACACACACCAACACTAGTTTTTATGCAATGTCAAGACATTTTATCCCATATGTATTACATACAGTATTTTCCTCATTCAGTATTATATATAGAGGCATTGATTTGAGTTTCTGTAAGTTATAATTTATAGCACGAAGAAAAACAAATATTTAACAGAAAATTGCACAGAAGGCTCAACAGCTAAAATAATGTAAATTTTATGGTATTTGTGCCCACTTTGGCATCTGCTACAGTACATCTGTCCACTCTTTGTGCCTACAGCTTCCATTTTTTTCAGAATACTTGCTTTCAGTTTTTCAAAGAGCTTGGCAGGTTATTTTTCCACATCTCCAAAGTTCACATCCTTTTAGACCCATATGCCTCGTTTCCACTGTAGAGCCAATTGGTTCTCGGGTCCACACTGCGCTGTTCCATGGTGGTGCATGGAAGTTACGTGTCTTTTTCATCTGCTGTTCTGGAAATACTGCAGAACTAACTGCAAACAGTCTAATACCTACACACAGAACAAAACACAGCACAATTAATTCCTGCTGTCACTGCAACACGAGTCTCCCCGTGTGCTCTCGGATTCTTTATTTTCATAATGGGTGTTATATGAGCATCAGTTACTGATACTGAGAACAGCAGTGGGCGGCACTTGTAGCTGGGTAACCACGCTAGCATTAGTGTAGCCAAGCAGGGTACAGCTCAAAGCACCACTGAACAATTCTGTTCTTTATTTTTCTGTCACTTCAACACCAGACATTAGAATTTGTGCTCTCAAATAGTGTTTATCCTCTAAATGGGTATTTTAAGCATCGATTATCTGGATCTGAGCCTGTACTGTGGTGTTAGGCATCACCTGCTCGCATTAGCTTAGCCGAAAAGGCTACTCTTTCAAACACTACAGAACTTATTTGCATTCCCAAATATTAGTTTTTGTCATCTATACTTGTGCATTTCACTAGGTGGTGCTAAGAGGATCCAGTTAGCATTACCTTAGCTAGGAAGCTACCAAATCAAACACCATAAAACAGCTTTAATTTTAGCTTTCTGTAACTCTAAGACCGGCTGCTCGACTTTGCTTATTTAGATTTGAGTCCTTATCATCTAAATTTGAGCAAGTAAAGCTATAGTTTGTCAAAACTGAACCTGTTCTATGATGAACAGCGTGCTAGCTAAGCTAATGCTAACCAGCTACTCTCTCCTGGTTAGCGACAATGGCTAATGTTTAGAACTTGTTAGATTGAATCATTGACATTTATTGAATGGTGGATTTAAAATCATGCACCATTTTTTCATTTGGTGTCTGTCTGAGCCAACTGAACTTATAGCTACGCTGTTATGTCATCCCATTGAATGGGTCGTTGGCCCTGAACTGTTGGCTGACCATGTTGACAAAAACGTGTCAAGACTGATTTTGTGCATGAACTGTATCCACATGGAAATGCTACTGGAACAGATATCCTCATAACCATTCAGCCCTGGAGCGGAAAAGAGGCCATTTTTCAGATTTAAAGCAAGAGTGGAGCTTGATTTTTTTTCTCCTCTCTCTCAAAGGTGAAAGCTTTAAGTGCTGTTTATCTGATGAGGAAAGTTTTGGTGGTCACATTTGTTAGGAGTCACATTTCCTGTATAGTTTTAATCATTTTTAACTTTAGTTTTGGAAACTCCTGATTTTTCCGCACTTGTTATCCTTTTGATTTCCTCCTTCCTTATACACACCAAGTTATATGTACTTATCTCAGAAATTCAAGATAAACGAAAGCTGGTCTCTGAATTTTGCACAGTACTGTATATGTAATAAGAACATTAAACCTAACTCTAATTCTAGTCTTAATTTGGGGGACTCTCTTAACTAGTAAGATGCCAATATGGTAGACATGCAATTTCAGGTTTATCAAAACTAGAAAAATATTAGCTGTAAATAAATATACACACTAAATCGATGTGTCCAGAATCCCTATAGCAAAATCTGTATAGCATCAGGAATTCATAATTAATTTTTTTTAAAAAGGGGAGATTGAATTAAAACAAAAAAAGAAGACAATGTAAACAAAAAGTACAACCCATTTCCAAAAAAATAGGGACACTGAAATTAGTACAAAGACAACAAATCAGATGTTTTTTGAAAAATATATGCCCATTGTGAATTTGATGCCAACAAACACGTTCTAAAAAAAGTTGGGACAGTGGCAACAAAAGGTTGGTAAAGTTGTGTGGTTAATTGGCAACAGGTCAGTAACATATGGTAACAGTATATAAAAAAAAGCGTCCCAGAGAGTCTTTCAGAAGTAAAGATGAGGAGGCGTTCACCACTGCACGATCAAATGGTGCAACAATTCAATTCTCAATGTAAAACAGCAAACAGCCTCTGCTTTTTAGCATCTATGGTACATAATAGCATTAAAAAATTCAGAGAATCTGGAGAAATCTCTGTATGCAAGGGACATCTGAAAACATTTGGTGCATTATGAAATGAAAAATATGACAAAAGAGACCCTGAAGTGCTGAGCAGCTGAAATCCCGTATCAAGTAAAAATGGGAAACATTTCTCTTTTCTCAGTTTCAACATTTGATATGCTGTCTTTATAGCATTTTCTTTGAAAAATGGTTTGCAGATCATTGCATTCTGTTTTTATTTACATTCTGCATTTTTAACTTTAACTTTTTTGGAAATGGGGATGTATATTGAAGTAGATTATTGATCAGTTTATTCACTTCTTTATTTTTTAAATAGTGAATGAAGCGCCATTGGCAAATACTGTCTAATATTCAAATTCATATCTGAATAATTAATTGTTGTATATGATTCGTTTGGCCAGTGATTCCACACTTTTAAATGCAAGTGTGAATCAGCTCTTTTTTTTTTTCATGGACACTTTTGTCCGGAATATGCAAAAATTAAGACAGAGATGCACATGCAGATGGATGTTTCTATGGAAACATTCAACCATGCTCCAGAATACATTTGTAACTCCATTTATTTAACTTTATTTTCCATATCATAATTGATAAATTGTCATTATTCCCACTGAATCATTTTTATTTTTTTTACTCTTTAGCATTTTTTTTCCAACTATGTCCATGTGCAAGAGAGGGTTGTGTGTGTGTGTGTGTATGTGTGTGTGTATGTTTGTAAATGAGTGATTTCTGTCGTCAGAGCCAATCTGCAAAGATTAGCTCCCCTAAATTACAGGGGATGATCTGTGTATGCCTTCGACCCCTCCAATCACTTCCAACTATCGCCAGTGAGACCTCTAACCCCTGACCCGTCACCCCTCCTCTGTCTGCCGGCGCACACTGTTTAGAGATTACAGCAGCTAAAACCTTGTGCTACTTTAAGGCCTTTTGCACTGGCTGTGTTTGTGTGGGAGAGACTGTGAAAGAGGGGCTCCTTGTGTTTTGCTGTCTTTAGTTGTCTTTGAATGGGTTTGCCTAAATAGACTAGTCTCGTGATCTTGCTTGTGTTCACGGAATGCAGAACCATCGCTTTTCTCACATTACTACTTGTTTGGCCAGTTTCTCTGGGAACCATTGGAAGTGCATGATCGTGGAGCCTATATGGGGATAATACACTTGTGCTTTTGGGAGCAACTGCACATATGCTTTTTGTACCGCCTTCAAACATGATTTCTGTCCCTTAGGAAATGCATGGTGGAATGTTGAAAAACTGCCACAAATGATGTCACAAATGACATCTCTCATATTGCCCCTCACAGACATTAGCAATCACCTAGGAAAGCATAGCAGCGGTCTAGTGAATCCTTCACATCCACCTGGGATACTGCAGTAATGGCCTAGTAACACCTTAGCAACCACCTGGGATAGCCTAACAAAGGCCTACCAGGACCTTAGCAACCACTTTGGATGCCATAGCAATGGTGTCACAACACCTTAAAAACGAGCTGGGATGCCTTAGGAATGGCTCAGCAACACACAGCATCCCCCTGGGAAAGAATAGCAAAGGCCTAGCATCACCTTATTACTAAAACTAATGCTAACACATTAGTAACACAGCCTCTATTTTTATTGAATATTTGAAATGCTGTCAAAGTTTTACTTTTCCTAATTTTGAATAAATCCAGCTCACATATTTTTAGTGAGTACATTTTCATTTAATTGGTACAGTTATTCATAGAATTTTAATATTGAAAATAAACTTAGAGCAGTTATTTTGGGTGGGTCAATGGAAAGTGGGATGGCATAGGTCCACTGGGCCCAGTCACAG
Organism: Pygocentrus nattereri; assembly: GCF_015220715.1. Classification (NCBI taxonomy): domain Eukaryota; kingdom Metazoa; phylum Chordata; class Actinopteri; order Characiformes; family Serrasalmidae; genus Pygocentrus; species Pygocentrus nattereri. The sequence continues at coordinate 20,681,933 of NC_051233.1, forward strand.
CGTTACCACTAGTCAGAAGAGTTATGCTGCTTTCAAGTTGAAAAAAATCTATTAAAATTTTTTTAAAAGGATACTCTGCTCTTTATTTTGCTGAAATAATAGAATGTACATACAGTATATATTTTTTTGTTTTAGACATCTAAGCAAATTTTTAAACAATTTACCTCAGCAGTGAGTTTATCACAATATACATTAGAATAAAGTCATATTCATGATTCAAATAAACATAAAAACAATAAAAAGTAACAAGAATTTCTTGGGTCAATATTTTTCCTTGACACCTTCACAGCCGCCACAGAGACTTCTTAATATCATCAATTATGTCATGAGCACAATTTAATGAAGCACTGTTTGGTCAAACCAGGAGTTGCTTTTTAACTACATATAATACTGGGCTTCCTCGAGGAGAGGTGTTTGGAAATGGGTAAACAAACACACTAACATCCATAAAATCACTATTTATTATTCTCACACACACACACACACACACACACACACACACATATATATATATATATATATATATATATATATTATAATCATTATTAATCATCATTAATTAATATTCTATAAAAAATTTTTATTCAAATAACACTTTTCTCAGCAAAAAAACACATACTACACAAATAAATAGATTTTGAATATGTGTCTTGGGTGCCTAAGACTTTCGCAGTCACTAGACTTCTAGTCAAAAAATTATTCATTCAGAATTAATATGCCATCTTTAACTGCCATATTTTCAGTGAGTCATGTTTTAAAGCTCTAGATTGTATAGGCAAATAAAAAACCTGGTTAGTTTCAGTTAAACTGGCAACATGATGTGCCTTCCAGATTAATGTTTGTGTCCCTTTTGTGAATGAAGACAGTTGACAGAAGTCAGTTCTTGGCTAAGCTCTTGGAAAAATAATGAGATTAGATGTCAGGGTACATGAGTGATACAAAACCTACTCGCCATCCCACGCACCAGATTTTCCACCTTGGGAGGTAGCTCCTTTAGCACCATGACACCCAAACTCTGGAACTCTCATCCTCAATCTCTCTGCTCTTCTTTCTCTACTTTCAAATCTCAGCTAGCTATAAATTTTCAGCTAAACATTTGCCATATAATGACCTACAAGTACCAGTGACCCTTGAGTAAGACAGTGAAAACAAACATGAAAATAAGCCATAGCGAGCCTAGTGAGTTTTCATGTCCTGTAACAACGCTAGTCCCACACTTAGAAGTAAGTAGTAAAGTGTTTTACTTACGTAAAAGAATTTTACTTACCAATTCCTACTGTTTCCTCAGAAGACATGTGACCGACTTGGGCTTGTTTCCCCAAAAACTACCCAGCTCTGTGGAAAAACAGAATGACCAAACAGGCTCAACCCAGTGTTGAGATTAAAAAATAAAAACACAACAGTTTTGAGAGTGTGCGTTGACAATTTGGTATTCTCATGTTATTTTGAACAAAATTTTTAATGAATAAGAACAACTTATTATCAGCACTGCAACTGGATGGCAGTAGGAGTGCTGAAGTGAATTGTCGATTGGTGCTTTGGTGGTCAAACAATCTAACTACATCAGATGGCGTAATTAATAGAATGTCCATTCTCCATAATGCATTGTCACATCTTCAGAGTGCACATTGTCACCGTTTGTCATTGTGATATCCCAGTGACAAAATGCATTGCAATGCCTCTAATTATTTGGTAACTTTCACAAAGGTAATATAAATGTTATGCAGTTTGAAGAGTAATTATTACCACACCCAGTTTTAAGGGGTTAAGTTCAAAATAAGGGTGCAAGTAAAGGATGTGTAGTTTCACTGATACTAAGCTCCACTCTTATAAAACACCAAAAGTGAATTGAGTGATAAACATGCCCCCTTGTGGAGCAAGGTTAGCCTGCTAAACTTGAGTAGGTAAGTGAGTTCAAATCCACATCCGTGTGGTGTTTCGCCACTAAAGTTATCTTACTTGTATGACAACCCGGAGCTGGTAAAAATCCATAATCAGCAGAATTTCACATCCAGTTTTCCTAATCATTAAACCGTGACTAGAATTAACACTTCAAATTGTAGTAAGAGGAGTGTTGAGATTAAGACTATTTCAGTAGCGACTTCTTCAGAGTAGTTCACATCTTGGCACCAAAGCTTGAGAGCTACATACACTGTGTGCAGAATTATTAGGCAAGTGAGTATTTTGACCATATTATCATTTTTAGGCATATTTTCTTATTATTTAATGGATTTAAGCATAGCAGGTGATGTGTATCTGTGTAATGAGGGAGGGTGTGGCCTAAGGAGGTTAACACCCTATATCAAGGTGTGCATAATCATTAGGCAGCTTTTTTCTTTAGGCAAAATGGGCCAAAAAAGAGATTGAACTGACTCTGAAAAGTTAAAAATTACCAAAAGTCTCTCAGAGGGATGCAGAACTCCTGAAATTGCTAAGATATTGGGGCGTGATCACAGAACCATCAACGTTTTGTTGCAAATAGTCAACAGGATCGCAAGAAACGTGCTGAGAAAAAAAGACGCAAAATAACTGCCAAGGATTTGAGAAGAATCAAGCGTGAAGCTACCAGGAACCCATTATCTTCCAGTTCTGTCATATTCCAGAACTGCAACCTACCTGGAGTACCAAGAAGTACAAGATGTTCAGTGCTCAGAGACATGGCCAAGGTAAGGAAGGCTGAAACCCGACCACCACTGAACAAGACACATAAGCTGAAGTGTCTAGACTGGTCCAAGAAGAATCTGAAGACAGATTTTTCAAAGGTTTTATGGACTGATTAAATGAGAGTGACTCTTGATGGACCAGATGGATGGGCCCGTGGCTGGATCAGTAACGGGACAGAGCTCCACTTCGAGTCAGACGCCAGCAAGGTGGAGGTGGGGTACTGGTATGGGCTGGTATTATTAAAGATGAGCTGGTTTGACCTTTTCGGGTTGAAGATGCGCTCATGATTTTTATGCAGGACAATGCTCCATCATATGCATCCAAGTACTCCTCTGCATGGCTCGCCAGTAAAGGCGTTAAAGATGAAAAACTTATGACATGGCCTCCTTCCTCACCTGACCTGAACCCAATTGAGAACTTGTGGGCAATTCTTAAACAGGAGATTTACAGTGAAGGAAAACAGGACACCTCTCTGAACAGGGTCTGGGAGGCTGTGGTTGCTGCTGCACAAAAAGTTGATCGTCAACAGATCAAGAAACTGACAGACTCCATGAATGGAAGGCTTATCACTGTTACTGAAAAGAAGGGTGGCTATACTGGTCACTATTTTTTTTTGTTTTTTTTTTTCTCAGAAATGTTTATTGGAAAGCTTTGAGTTGTTTGTTGATAATTCTCACTTGAACAGATGAAAATAAAGTGAGATGGGAAAATGTGTGTTTTTCATTTAGCTGCATAATATTTCTACACCATTATAGTTGCCCAATAAATGTGCACATATAGATATTCTCCTAAGAAAGCCAAAACTTCACTTTATTTTTCTTAAACATTCATGTTTGAGGTTTATTAACATTTTGGGTTAACCGAGAGCACTGTAGTTGGTCATTAATAAAAATAATCCTCAAAAATAAGACTTGCCTAATAATTGTGCACACAGTGTATTAATTTAAACTGACAAATTATATGTCTAGTGTGTTCCAAGTTCAGCATACATACCTGCTACACACTACTGCTACTGTGACTTAAACAGTGACTGCCACTTCTGGATGGACTTCAGTGGAAAGACATACTACTGTACCATGGTTTGATGGAGAAATCTGTCCGCTCGCTCAAAGGAGAGCAATCATATATGCCTCCAAGCCGTATACACCACAAATGAAATCATTTGTCACCAAGATTGTTCCGAAATATTAAAGTCTGTTTTGTTAGCTTGAGCTGGGCAAGAGGAATTCTTCATCACTTCCTTGCCACATGATAGTTCCAACCATAAGGCAATATTAGCTTGCGTTCCTTTCCAACTGAATTTTCCAGTTATCCAAGCCCAGGATAAATAGGGAAAGTTGTTAATGCCTGTTATAGCCTCTGTTGAGGTGCATTATTCAAAATAGACTGGAATGAACACCTGTGATGAACAATAGTATAATTTGTCATCGATGATCAGCACATTTTGTACCTGTAGATATATTTGGACCTTTTCAGCTGCAGTGGGGGCCAAAAGTCTGAGACCACTAGTGAAAATGATAATATTTTGCATTGTTTTGTAAATTACTTCATACTAAAATTACTTTATTACTAAAATATATTTTAAGTATTTACATGAAATAAAAAAACGGCATAATTTACATTTTCTTTCTTTCTTTCTGTATTTATTTTCTAAAAATAATTCTGAAACTTTCTGTAGTTTATTTCCAGGTTTAAATGAAAAAAATCCTACATTTCGGGATCTTTGGACCCAATTGTATGTAGGCTATTTTGCAGCTCCCTATATTTCCCAAAATTGTCAAAGAACTGCAAACATTTTCAGTAGGGAGTCACAACTATCACTATCATTTAAGTTATCTAATAGGCTTAATCTATGTTGAGGAAATTGTTCCTTAAAATGTGAGGCCATGTACAATAGATCCCTGCAGAGATACTGGGATCAAGCCCTGCTTTTAGAAGCTCTGTCCTCATTGAATCTTCGTATTTGTTCAGCTTTATTGAAAGTAACTACAGATTAGACATGGGAATGTTGAGGGATAATGAATATGAAGACAGAGGTGGTTGGTACAAGTGACATGTACTCTTAAAAACAGAGATGCCAATTAGGGATTCTTTGGAGTGAATTTTTTTTAAAGTTGACATTATAAAGCTTAAAGAAGCTCCACATAATGTGAAGTTTCCATAGCGATTGAAGATGTTTTTTGTAGAACAGTATATTCAAGCCAAGAACAATTTCTGAACCTTTTTTTAAAGAAGGAAGCTGAGCTCTATTAAGCTTTACGTCAGTACAGAACAAGTGATGAGCACGTATTTGCTGGCCTTCTTGGCCCTCGAAGAACGATCCTGCTTGTTTTTGGAAAGACTGCAGGAAAAACAGAGAGGGGTCTGGATAATTTGGTGACATAGGAGGCCCCTGGCGTTCCGTTATCTGAGGACCACCCATCCGAGACTGGCCTGGACAAACAGAGGAGCTGATGGCAGTAATACGCAGCAGATGGAGAGACAGAGTGAGAGAAGGAGAGACAACATCAGCATGGGTCTGCATTGGTGGTGGTCATTTGGTCATTCTTTTCTTCCATTAGCCACCTGGGCCCATGGTGTTTAGTCAGCCTGGACCAGGGCTTGAGTTACATTTACACTGCTTTGAAATAGCAAAATAGCACAGCCTCTCTCTCTCTCTCTCTCTCTCTCTCTCTCTCTCTGTCTCACTCATGCACTCTCTCTCTCTTGCTTTCTTTCGCTCTCTCTTGCTCTCTCGCTCTCTTGCTCTCCCTGTAATGCCCACACACATGCGCTTCCATGCTTAAGTGTGAACTATAGATCTTCTGGCATATTTGAACATGCCTTGAACCTGTCAGTAGGATGGGAAGAATGATGGAATGATAAACAAACTGATGTGTGCTACATGTCCTTTGTATATCCAAAGAATCAGTCCATTCCCAACAGTTCCTTTCCAAAATAAACGTCTTGACGAGAGAACCTTTATCCATAAAATATACCGCTGTCGATTTTAGAATGGATTAACTTCATTCTTTCAGGAGAAATGGCTAAAATCAATTAGCATGGGACCTTTTTATTGCTAGCCCTCAAGAGAATGAAGAGACTTCTGCTTGTCATTTTAAAGGGGAATTTCCTCTCATTTTCCAAAAATTCTGCATAATTAAATCATTGAGGTATAAACAAATTCAGAGTGATTTAATGTGAAATGGTTTGATTGTAGAGAAACTCTGAATTCTTTACAGTGGTGGTGATAGGAGCGAGGTCTACAATGCAAATATAGCCGTTTTATTTACTCTCCAGAATTTACATGTCTTTTTATAATGATAATTATGGTTGAATAGCTGCTTTGAGCACTATTACATTGACGATTATGCCTTACCACGACCTGCATGTACCCCTCTGCCATGAAATGTGTTGTGGGCCAAAACCTAATCTTCAAACTATTGTAAAACAATGTCCCAGACATCAGCCAATGTGTTCATTATCGTTTCATATCGCTACTGTCGGAACAAAACCTGGCATCTCCATTTTTGTGGTTTTTCAGTTTTTTGCATAATCTGAAAATGTCTGTTACCCTTTACATTGTGTATAAATTTCATAAGTGGCCTGAATGTAACAGCCCAAAATGAACTGGAAAAAAGTCTCGTTCCATTGACTTACATTATTTACAAGTAAAGCACGTTTTTCCTTCTTCTGTAAAGTTGCCATATTGGCGGTTCTGCAGAGGTTTTGTTCTGACATCAGCAATATATTAGCTTTCTTTGAGGTAACTTTTAGGAGCTTTGTCTATCTGATTCCACCACTGTGAACAGTTCAGGCTCTTTTTCTGAAAAGGAGCATTTCCCATGAGACCACTTTGAATGACTGTTTTCATCTTAACCATTCAATTATGCAGAAATTTAGAAAAATCTGTGGAATTCCTTTTAGGACTTACGCTTTTAAACAAAGGACCTGCCTTCAAAACAGTACTTGAAGTAGGCCAATAAATCAAACAAGGCTAATTCATCACTCACATCCTCCCACTGTCCTCACTGGCAAATTCCCCAAACCATACTGTACGTTTCCCGTAACCTTTTCTATGAATTACGTCATAAGATCATGAAGGCTGAGTGTGTATTTTCTGTGCTTTGAGTTTTGCAGTGTTGATAGCTTGACATATTGCATATTCTGGCATGTAGCTGAGTTCATGTCCTTTGGACCGGTGGTATAGTAAAAGCTCAAAATAAGAAGATGATGGAGTTTGAAATGAAAGAAAAGATCTTCATCAGTTCATTCAGCAAATTGAGTTTCTCAGTGCTTGCTGGTCTTGAGAGTACTAGAAGGGTAGTAGAGGTTTTGAATTTAGTGTTGAGTAATCTTTTTATAGTAGGAGAGCAGGGGGCTACAGTTGTACACTATAAAATGTTTCTTCAAGGGTTCTTCGGTAAAGGTAGTGGTCCTATGGTCAAATGTTATTTTTCTATATGATGGAAACCCAAAAAGGTTTTTTGTAGTACTGAAAAGGATCCCACTATTTTTACAAATCATAGAATCCTTTTTGCCAAGAGTGTAGTCCCAACGTTCCACTACATGGTTCCATGAATTTAGGGTCAAATCACATCAGGAGAAAATTGATCTCATGCACTGAAATTGATTTGATGTAGATTATTAAATAAAGTAATTACTTGAAGGATCGGTCTAAATATATATACAATTTCTACGGTCTTTCACAATCTTTATTGAGCCTCTTATATGGATACTGACAGAGCTGTATACCCATGACTCAGAGAGATCTAATGTCTTAACAATATACCAGCCCTAGCATCTATATATGACCATTCACACTGCATCGCATCCAGAGTAATTTAATTTTGTAATCATTCACAACTGCACCATATCACTGCTGTCGGAACAAAACCTTGTATCTCCATTTTTGTCATTTTCAGTTTTTGACATAATTTGAAAATACCCATAGTCCTATGTATTGTGTGGGGGGAGGGGGGGGTCTGGTTCCACTGACTTACATTAAAAGTAGAGCATGTTTTTACCTTCTCTTTTAAAGTTACAGTTTTGGAGATGCAAGGTTTTGATCCAACAACAGCGACATGCTTATTACTTATTACAAAAGAGCAAAGTAAATGTGTATCAAAGCATGCACAGTACTATACAAAAGCCAGAGACCACCCTTTGTTTATAGTTTCAGTATTTACTTTGCCTTTGTTATAGCTTATTTTTTAAAATGTCTTAGAGTCTTAGAGTTGGTTGCATTTTCTGCTTCAGACGATTCAAGTAATGCCACACATTCAGTGATGTTGAGGTCTGGACTCTGGGGTGGTCACTGCATTGTTCTAAGAACACCAACAGATTCTTTCTTTGATGTACAAATAGTCTATTCTGTCACCCCCCCCCCCCCCCCCCCCTCAGTTTCAGCTTCTTGTCAGCTACACATCCTTTCAGACTCATAGTGTTGTTGTCCTCTCGCAGTGGAAGGATGGACAGAAACACCTGTGGATCCATTTAGATCCAAAGCAAGAGTGGAGCTTTATTTCCTCCACTCTCTCAAATGATGTGTTAAGTGTTAAGCACTGTTTATCTGATGGTGACAGGTTTGATGGGGTACCAGGTCATACATGGTTGCTAGGGGACCCAGACCTAGACCTTGAAATACAAGAAAAAAAAAAACTTGCTATGTGTCACTTTAGAAAAATGGCTGGGTAAATCAAGGGAAACTAAACGACCGGTGGCACTGAACCCGTGTTCAGCACCTTGTAAAGTGAAAACAGATGCACTGTCTCAGAAATGCTGAAGCAAAACATATGTTTTACACTTTTATCAGTGTCGTCCCTTAGTAGAAGACTATACGTTGACATATTGCTACATACTGTCTTGCTATGGTTTGCGATTCTTGAAATACTTATTCATCCTAGTACTGATTAGGCTGTGGTTCCTTATCGATAAAACACTCCAAAATGTTAAACAATGGCTGCTTAAGTTCAGTGCAGTTCCTTTGTTGAGCTTCTTTGCACAGAAAGTACTATCTTATCGGAGTCTCAGGCAATAGGGGGGACACGTGTACAGACCACAGAGTTAAGGTTATGGGTTTGGGGCAAATGGGGTAATTTCACCCACCTTCATTACAAAGAAGCTGTGTCTCAGAACCCACCGCCTGTCAAACTCAGCCAGTAGACCACACCTGATGACCGCTTCTTCATTAATTCCAGATCTGTATTCTACATGATTGTTTAATTGGCTACTTTAATAAATAGTAATTGGTGGTCACTCACCCCACAGACCTATGTCACCCATATTGCATAATACATGGTGGAACTAATGGAAAATGTCTCTTGTGTTATTACATAAAAAGCTGTGGTGGTCAGTTGTCCTGAAGTATGTACACTCAGGAATTAAGCTGCTTCTGGCATGCTTGTCATAGTCATGCAATGTAGTCAAAAATGATTGCTTTTTATTAAATTGGATATTTTCTGTTAAATCTGTGCACATTTATTTAATTTGTGATTTTAAAAATGTGAGATTTAAAATGATGGTTTGGTGGCCAAGTGGAGGAGACAAATCACATTTTTGTTCTCTCCTTCACAGTTTCTTGATATGTTGTCTTAGTTTCTTAAAATAGGACTTATTTCCTCAATATTTCCTGAGGATTTTAAAATGTGTCCAAATAATCGCATCCCAGCTGAAAAGATCATGGAGAAATTTTCATGGAGACCATGAACAGTTTCTGTTGGTTACTGGTGCCATTCAATAGCTACTAATGGTGTTTCGTGTTTTCATGATATCACAGTTTAAAGGATGCTAATGGTTTTTAAGGTGTGAAAAGATTCCAGATGTATTTGATAGTTTCCTAATGGAATCTAAAGGTGTCCTTCAGGAGGCTAGTTGTTCATAATGGTAACCAGTAAGCCAATTCCCCTTCAGAAAGCAAAAGCTTCAAGTTTCTTATGGCCTTTTGAAGCAGCGTTAGCACTGAGAATAAATCAGTAATTTGTTATAAACTGTCAAGAAAATAGTACTTCTCTATGTGTGCCCAAATTTCTAGAAAGTAAGTCATTTCGATATAGCAAGTCAACTTTTTAAGAAAATAGGTCATTAGTTTACCATGGTAAGTAAACTTTCGAGAAAATATGTATTTATTTCAACATAGTGCAAATTTTGAGAATAAAATTCAATATTTCAAAATAGTCCAACTTATATGTAATATGTATATGTAAATATGTAATTATTTCGACATATTAAGTCCACATTTCTTGAAAATAACCATTTCTAGAAAGCAGTTTATTATTTAGACCACATATCGAGACATCATGTACTCGGCATATTTCGACAAATTTCGAAAATAAAATGAATTATTCCGACACAGTACATCCCAATTTCTAATGTAAAGCTCATTATTTCGACACTGCAAGTGCAAATTTCGGGATTTTAAGTTTCCAGATACTAATACAGGCGTGTTTTCCTCCTCCACCTGACTGTAATGGACTTCCATCCATATTAACCATTTTCTAGTATTTTAAGCCCCGCCCACTTTATGATTTATGAATATTAAAGTCTATCTAATGGCGTCACGCAGCCCAAACTGCGTAAAAATTCTGATGATTGCGTCAGACCTGCCTCTGGAGTTGATCTGTAATATTTAAGATTGGAGGCTGTTGCAGCTGAAATCTAATCATGCCCCAAAAACACGACGTGCTTTATAACACGTGAAAAGTGGAGTAATTGTCCGAGTTGGAGTGGTCTACCTGGTGGACTGATGGTCAGGGATGGTGGACAGGGTTATAATTTTGGCGAAATTGTAGGAATAAGCAGTGTAGATGCATATCAGAGAAACAGAGCTACTGCAACACTAACTGAAAGAATAAGGTAGACCACCCAAGAACTCCCAGACCCGTCCCACCGCTCCATTTCTCCTCTCCTGCTACGGGTAAGGAACTCAGGGGCTGTTTTCCCTTTTTCCTGTGGAACTAGGTCCGTAATAGAAAGAACGTGCTACTTTAAAACTCCCCTGGAATTAAATTATCCCCCTTAAAATGTCAGGTGTGTCAATATATCAGTAGAAAGGAAGGGTGTCTTTAAAAACACAGCCTTCAGGCTGCTCAATCATATAGAAAATCATTTCTATTTTCCTTTCAAACCCTTCATAAACTCTGGACGAGATCAGGCGGAGCCTACAATTTCCCGTGATTAAATGCCACCGAAACGACTGGTTTGTAATGATTATGGGTTGCTGGGCACTAAAACGAGATTTAGGGCTGTTTAAAGATGGGGAGTCATGTCAATCCGCGATGGTATCAGTCACAGCTCACAATCCTTCCCCTGTGTTTCTTTGACTAACTGGTCAGATGGTCGCTTTGGAAACCCTCGGACACCCGTCACTCTCCACAGCCTTTAAAAGGGAAACGCCATGGATTAAAAAATCCACACAAATGAATGGCTGAGATGTGTCGATCTGAAGAGTTTAATGCCCCTGAAAGTCCCCTCACAAAAAGGTTATACACGCCACACTTGCCTGGCATTGTTTAGAGTTTTGGTCTAAAATTTATTTAATCCGTTTATTTACGTCCGTTCATAGCGGAGGGGTACATGCAGGGCGCTGTAAGGCAAAATAGTCTAGAAAACGTCTTTTTCCAGATTAATGACTTTTTTACCAGCATCATCATCATCATCATCATCATCATCATCATCATCATCATCATTATATATAACAAAATACATATTGCATAACTATATTACATATTACATAACACGGAGATCCACGGGTAGTTTTGAATAGTAAATAAAACGGTCGCGTTTGTGTTATAAGGCATCAACCTGTACGTTTCTCTGCAATTAACCCCTTTATATCAGACCTCTCTGAGCAACTCTGTTAACAAAGACGGAATTCTTCAGAATTTTTGGAAAATGGGTGGAATTCCCCTTTCAGGAGAGCTTCGAGAAGATCGTTGAAACGTAAAGCCAGGCGTCTGAGGCAGAATGTTTGAGTTCGGTAACCCCATGGGCTAATAAACCAAACAGAGGTAAACCGTGCAAAACGGCCGCAATGAAATCCAGGCTAAGTAAACGAAGCGCGGTTTACAAGAATCATTTAAGAAGAGTCGAGAAAAGGAGGAGGGGGGCGGTGGCGGGGGGTAGCGGGACGCGTGAAACGCTAATGCGAAGCAGGTGATGAGCTTTTAAACCTTGTCGGGTCAAATGCAAAATGTGACCGTTTTATTGGATCCCTATTCCGGGGCATTAGCCTGTTAGCCTATTGGCGTGTTGAAATGGGGTGGCTGGGTTTTGGCAGTAAGCGCTAATGTACAGAGAACTGTCAGTAGCGTTAGCATCACAGTTCCTGACTGAGGGTCCAGTCACCGCGGGTTTAGGGGGGCATGCTTGGCACACCGTGTCACAAACCAAACAATTGCACTGAGCCAAATGTAGATGTGATGAACGCTCAGTGCACAACATAAGTGGAACATAATGTCGTTATTACATTGGTGTGACAACCAAACCCACTGTGGCACAGTCACAGTAGCTTTAGTTAAGGCTGTAATGAATGCAGCTGAAGTGCATTATTTAGTAATAAGCAAGGAAATGTTTGAAAAGAAAATAATATTTATCAGTTCATTTGATGCCTTCACGCTTATTTACTGTAGTTCATATTTTTCAAATCCACATTTATGCCTAAAA